>NC_056596.1:586680-749180 GCF_018340385.1 Cyprinus carpio
AGAAAGTGCTTTATTGCCAAGTGTGCTTACAATACAAGGAATTTGTTTTAGTGACATAAGCTTCCAGTGCACAGAGACAACAACAACACAGAGAAAAAATAAAAAAAATGCAAATAAATAAATTGTATGAACAGTTGTGCTATAGATGATAATGGAATAGAATAGAGTGAGATGCAGAGATGTACTTGGATGGAGGGGTAACAAATAAATATAAGGGTATTGCACAAGTGGGGAACATTTAAACATATAAAGGTTTTAATGTAGGACTTGGTTTTATTCATCTGGATTTAAATAAATCATTAAAAGTAGAAAAGTAATTTATGGATTGCAGAAAGGGAAAATTAATACATTTGTTGTGATTTTATTTAATTTTATTTTACTTTTTTGGGGGGGATATATTGGAACCACGATGGTTATCAAAATCAGTGTTTTATTAAAATTTATTTTTGTTATTTTAATATAATTGATATACTATTAATTAATTAGTATCGTTGATGTACTATTATAGTTTTTGAAGAATATTTTGAAGTAGATTTTATTTTTATGTTTTCGATTTTCATTTCAGTTTTAGTTTAAGTTTTAGTAATTTTGTCTTTTTTTTTTTTAATATGACTTAATAGTTTTTTTTTTCTTTCTTTTAGTTTATTTAGTTGCTAGTATATCGGCACCATATCGGTTACCAGACAATATCAGTGTTTTAATTAGATTTAAAAAATATTTGTATTATTTCATCTAATAATTTTTTTTTTTTGTTATTTTATTAATATACAATTACAGTTGATATTTTTAATTTAAGATTATTTTTTTTAAATAATAATTTTAGTTAAAATGTTAAGTTTGCTGTGTGTTTTTGTCATTTTTATATATATATTTTTTTAAAGCAGACATAACACACATAGTTTCTGCCAATCTCATGTTAATCTTGAGGACCTATAGAGTAGTATTGCATAGGGGTCGACCGATTATCGGTGCCGATATTAAGCTTTTTTTATGGTTATCGGTATTGATCACTTTCAAAACCCATTTGCCGATAAAATAATTTTAAAGCATTTAAAGAAAGTTTTTGTCAGAGCCCTTGTTGTTCTTAATTTTGACATTCATTTTCATTTTTACACCAGACATATATATCCGTTCAAAACTTTTGTGTAGTGATCGTCCGCAAGCTGTAACATTGACATTAATAATAATAATAATAATACTTAAATTCATTTATTGTATTGTAGCATATGGTTTTTTTTGGGGGGGGGGTTAATGAAGTATTTGTAACATTGGACATTTATCGTTTATTGGCCATAACACATTTAAATGTCTTTCTTTTTCCTTTTTTTTAAAATCTGTCTTCAGGCCGCAGAGTCTGGCATCGTCAAGATCAAAACCATCGCTGCTAGAAACACAGACATCCTGGCAGGTACGAGTGCGTGATGCTGAGGTGGTGCGTGTTATAAGTATGACCCATGAACTCTATTGTGTTGATCTGCCATCAGCGCTGAAGGAGAACAGTTCAGAGGTGGTCCAGCCGTTCCTCATGGGCTGCGGAACCAAAGAACCCAAAATCACCCAGCTGTGAATCACCCAGCTGTGTCTCGGCGATTTTGAGAGTCTTGTGTCATGTAGTGGTGTTGTAGGTGGTCAGAAAACACACACAATTCAACCAGGAAGCTCAACTGTGTATCCAGTTAAAGCATTAGCACATAAATCAACAATATAGAGCATTCTGTGTATCTTAGAGCCCCAGCTGAGACGTCACTGCACTTATTATGAGGGTTATGAGCCACGATTGAGTCTCGGCGGTGAGAGCGATCGATGAGTTAATGAGTGTGTTTGCAGGCGGCGGCGGGGAACATCATTAACATGCTGTGGCAGCTGATGGAGAACGGACTGGAGGAGCTCAAACTGCTGCAGACGGTTCTGGTGCTGCTCACCACTAACACCATCGTACACGATGAAGTGCTGTCCAAGGTACGGCACGCGATTAAACGGAGCCTTCACACACTCAGCGGCTGGTTATAAAGGGCTCGTTTAGTTTTCAAGAGCTCATGAAAACATGTACTATTTTAAATTATAAATCGAGAGGAAATTATGTATTTTTTTGTTGTGGCATAATTTTTTGGTTGTCAGCCAATATCAGGGTTTTAAATATAATTATAAATATTTATAATATAATATTTAGTATAAAAAAAATAATAATAATTTATGGATGTGTACGAGCCTGTTTTCCAGTAAAAAACAAACAAAAAAAAAACCTGTAATTGTGACTTTTTAATTCAAAATTCCAAACAAAAAAAACTGTATTTTAATTTGTAATTTTTTTTATAAAGTATAAAAATCCTTATCTATAGCCAATATCAGTGTTTTGATTATATATATATATATATATCATAATTTGTAATTTTTTTTATAAAGTATAAAAATCCTTATCTATAGCCAATATAATTTTTTTGTTTTTTTTTTTTTTTTTTTTTATAAAAATCCTTATCTATAGCCAATATCAGTGTTTTGATTATATATATATATATATATTTTTTTTTATATTTAATACAATTCTGTAATTGTGACTATTTCAGAATTCCAGTTTTTTATTTTCAAATAAAAAAAAATTTTATTATAAACATTATTGTAGCATATTGTTGAATATAAGCAATTTATTTAAGATTTTTACTGTATTTATTTTTTTCTTTACAAAGTACAACAAAATAAGTCCCCAGCCCCAATCAGCTATTCATCAGGGTTTTTAGAAAATAACTTAAGCGAATAATTATCTACTAAAAGTTCAATGTTGGATTATACGACATTTACCACAGTCATGGATAATGTTAAAAAATGTGATTCCCAGGTTAGGAAAAATCACGGAAATTAATAAAAATCTTACAAAATAATATTCATGGTTTATGTAGCGAATACAAATATTTATAGTATTTTCAGCTCTAATTTTTATTACATTTTAAATAATGAGTTGCTGCTTATGTTTTATCTCTTAAAACGAGTCCTTGTCCATAAATCTGAAATGATGTGAAGCTCGTGGAAAAATATAGAAATTCAAAACCTGTGGAAATCCTGATTTACATATTGAAATTTCAGAGGCGCAGTAGCGGAAATAACCTGTTTAATTCTGAGTAGAGCCCTGTTAATGAATGTCAGAATGAAAGTCCTGCACAAACAAATACCTTCAGTCCTTCTACACTGTTGAACTGAGTTTTTAAGGACATCAATATCAAACAGAGTAACCCTCAGCCTGTTGCTTTTGTTTCTCATCTCAGGCCATCGTTCTGTGTTTCCGCTTGCACTTCACTAAAGACAACATCACCAACAACACGGCGGCTGCCACCGTCAGACAGGTGGTGACCGTGGTGTTCGAGAGGATGGTGGCAGAGGACGAGAAGTTCAAAGGTGGAGGAGACGTTCTGTGTGGCTTGTCCTCATGAATCCAGACCCCTGCTGTCTGCTGCTTTATTTATGTTCTGTCCCCTCGCCGCAGGTCTGACCGAAGAGCCTCCTGCTGTCCAGGGCAACAGTAACCGGCGCTCCGTCATCACCCTGAGACCCAGCGCTAAAGACGCCTACATGCTGTTCCAGGTCAGCTCTTCTTTCTGTCGCAGTGATACTGGGTCCAGGACCCACATGCAAACTATGAAGATATGTGTTACAGTGACCACAGCTGTGCAATTTAAATAGAAAAAAAATCAATCAACATGTTAAGTATATAATTACATTTGCTTTGTAATAATAACTAAAATAAAAAAAACTTATTTCTTAAGTAATATAATATAGTTTATAAGATTGACTGTAGGTTGTTGGCAACTTTTAATGTAATGATATACTCAAATTAAATGATTAATTGTGGTTAATCGTATCCAAAATAAAAGTTTTTGTTGACATAATATACGTAATAAAACAGTTACTCACACTTGTGTGTTTGAGATTACAGTCGGATCCAATATAGTCACACAGCATCGTCTTTCAGTTTCAGTCTTTCTGAAAGTCCTGCATTGAATTGTGCTGTGTTTGAAATGAATCTGCGATGAAATGAAGTGAACGCAGGACCGAGTTCTTACTGACGCAGTCTTCATTAAAAACAAAGTTCATCCAGTCTTTCCTAATGTTGGGACCAGAAGGAAGGCAATGCAAAGACTGTGTTTTTCCACAGCTTGGTTGGTAGTGAAGAGTGTTTTTTTTTTTTGAGAGTATATATTTATTTTTTTTTTTTCTTCGGACTATGCATTTGCTAAATAGGCAGTGTTTTAGAATTAATGGGCGGGGCTAAATAGGCAGTGTTGTAGAATAGGTGGGCGGGGCTAATTAGGCAGTGCTGTAGAATCGGTGGGCGGGGCTTAATAGGCAGTGTTGTAGAATCGGTGGGCGGGGCTAAACAGGCAGTGCTGTAGAATCGGTGGGCGGGGCTAAACAGGCAGTGCTGTAGAATCGGTCAGTGTAGTCAGTGGTGTAGAAGCAGGCATTGGTCATCTTCAGCGGAGGCGGGGTTTAGCAACACTATTACATCATAAAGTGGCACATTCCACAACCTGTTGTTTTGGCAGATTGGCTTCAATATAAGCTGTTTTTAGAGTAACGAAAAAAAAATTAAGTTCTGAAACTTACAGGATGCTTCAATAGTACAACAACCTCTTATATGTCAATAGATTATTGTATT
Organism: Cyprinus carpio; assembly: GCF_018340385.1. Taxonomy (NCBI): domain Eukaryota; kingdom Metazoa; phylum Chordata; class Actinopteri; order Cypriniformes; family Cyprinidae; genus Cyprinus; species Cyprinus carpio. The sequence continues at coordinate 591,329 of NC_056596.1, forward strand.
TTCAGTTTTTTAAGTTAATTTCAATTTTTATGTTATGTGAATCTTTTAATTTTTATATTATTATTATGTTTATGTATTTTCATATATATACACATATGAAGTTGAAAGTAAATATTGTCTATTCTTTGAGTTTTCTATCCATATAAATGTGCCGTTCTGTGTGATTTTTTTTATTATTTTGTTTTTGTTTTCATATAAATGTCCTACTGGTTAGTGGGAATGAACCGAGATGACCCCCCCGGGAAGAAAAAAAAACCCCCCCCACTTTCGGCCTGGAGCTGCTGGAATCAGTTTTAAATGACTTTCCGGAAGTTTTCCTGCAGGTAATCCCTACACATCCCTGTAAAAACAAACATTCCTGAAAGACAGATGGCAAATATAAAAGAGGAGGTGATTCGTTGTTAGCATGTGTAACTTCCGATAGCTATCTATCTTTTCCTTTCTCCCTGTCTCTGTGCAGCATCAGGAGTTCAGTTTCCTGTTGAAGGAGCGCGTGTGTCCGCTGGTCATCAAGCTGTTCTCTCCCAACATCAAGTTCCGTCAGGGCAGCAGTAGCAGCGCGTCGTCTAGGGCGGCAGTGGAGGAGCGTTGTTTCCCGGTGTGCGTGGAGAATGCCTTACTTCGTCATCTGTATTAATAATGCTGTTGTTACGTCTTGGTGGTGCATAAGAAAATTCTATGCTGCAGTGCCTCACAGAAATCACCTCAAGTCCACCTATAATCTTAGTGAAGCTTTCTTGCACCAAAAATGTCACAGTTTTACTTATTAACAGAGAGCTGTTTTAAGGCAAGACAGGTTTTTTTTCATGCACTGGTCATGCATTTGGCTTTTTAAAATGTCTTGTTTCAGACGAGTGAGAAGAAAACATTTAAATTGTATTGTGTCTTGTGTTTTTATAATGGGGTTTGTTCATATATCATTCACCTGATTTTATTAATTGCAGTATTTTCTGATTTATGGAGTGGTAAAAAAGAGAAACTCAGTGATTCAATCTTCAGTTTTATGTTCTGAAAATATATGCAAATGTGTGCATATTTAATGCATAATTTCCATATAAAAAAAAAAAGCATTTCAGAAAACATTATGCAAAAAAAAAAAAAGTTTGCATTTCCTAATGCAATCAATCAACTAGGAAAATATGATGATATCTATTAGATAATTTTATTTACTCTATGCACTTGGGGTGTTTTGCCTAAAAGTTGCTTTTTAAATATGCAAATGAGCTTTGTTATGATGCATAATGTTTATCAGGATGAGTTGCTGAATATTAAAAAGGTGTTGATATGTAAATGTAGGCAGCCGTATCTTATTGAGCTCAGAACAGTGAATCATTTTCAAAAGAGCAAGAAAATTCTCTTTACTTATTTAATATATATAGTTTAATGCATCTTATTGCTTTAATGTTGATATATTGGTGTGTTGGAATTGCTTGTGGTGCACTTCTGTGCTGGAAAACATTTTCAGATATCCAGCACTACAGATGCAGAAGTTGTGACTGGTGTGTGTGTGTGTGTGTGTGTGTGACCATGATGTACTGCAGTTGAGGTGGTTGTGTTTTGTGTGTTGTGTGTGTGTTTTTTTTTTTTTTTTGTGTGTTGTGGAGTGTGAGATCTTCCTGTCTCTGCTGGTGGTGGCCGGTGGAAGTCCCGGACGTGCAACCGTGCACAGACTGTGTGTTCAGCCGCATTTACTGCGGTGAGCGCTGCACACTCACACACGTGTGCTTTACTGACATGCTATTCTTTTAATGCAGATCTAATGTTGTTTTCTGTCTCCTAACCCTAAACCCAAGCAATGTTATTGTTAGCTTAAACTAAACCTTAAAAATCATTTTTATCAATTGAAGTAAACTGAAGTAAAATACAATACACATATTAAAAGAAAAAAAAAAGTAAAAACTGACATAAAATAAGTTTAAGTTGACGTACTAAAATCACTAAAAGTAAAACTTCTATTATTTTAAGTTATTTTTTTTTTATTTTATTGTTTTTAATTTATTTATTTTATGTTTTTTTTTTCTGTATTATAAATTTTAATTGTTACGGTTTTTTTGTTTGTTTATTATTATTGTTTATTTATTAAGCATATTTTTTAATTATATATATTTTTAATTTTTTTTTTTTTATTTTTAAAACCTAATTTATTTGTTGTATTTTTTTATATTAAATAAAATATCTGTTGAAGTACTAGTAAAATTACTAAAACTAAGTGAATATGGCATTCATAACATCTAAAAACAATATCCATTCATATGAAATTTTTATTTATTGGCTTAGCATAACATTTTTTTTTGTTATTAAGTCATATAATATATAAACAGTAATATACAATCAATTCTAATACAATCTAATATAACCGTATCATATTAATTATAATCAGTAACATGCAGTAAATTAATATAAAAAATAGAATATATATAAACAGTAATATACAATCAATTATACAAATAAATCTAACACAATCAAATTTTATATAATATAAAAACTAATATACAAAAACATTTACAAATAAATATAGTAAAATATATTAAACCGTAAGAAACATTTTTTATTAAAAAAATTACGTTTAAATTTTCCTTTAAAGAAATATTTTGTTACAAAACAGAACCATTTAAACTAGTGAAGGGTGACTAAAAATGGCATTTATAATCTCTAAAAACAATCTTTCCATTTTAACATAAACTCTTGTTTTGACGGATCTTTAGATACAAATGATATATTTCATAATATAATATATAATATAAATATATAATATAATATAAAAGGCAAGTTTTTATAACTGAATCTATCAGTTTGCCTGCAGTCATGAGATGTGTTTGTTCTTCTGGAGTTCATACAGATCATGTTACTGTGTGTGTGCAGGTCTTTCTGTCAGTCGTACGACATGAAGCAGCACTCCACCAAAGTCTTCAGAGACATCGTCAACGCTCTGGGCTCCTTCATCCAGTCCCTGTTCATCCTCCCCAGCGCAGGAAACCCCTCGTCCACCAGCACGCCTGCAGGTCACTCACACACACCCAAGCACACATGTGCACACGCATACACACACACACACACACGCACGCACGCACACACACACACACACACACACAGGCACACACACACACGCACGCACACACACATGCGCACACACACGCAATCATGCACACACACGCACACACACACAGGCGCACGCACACACACAGGCACACACACACGCACACACACAATCATGCACACGCTCACACACACGCAATCATGCACACACATACACACGCACGCACACACACACAGGCACACACACGCACACACACACACGCGCACACACATGCAATCATGCACACACACATACATGCACGCACACACAGAGACGTTCACAGCCCGAGACTCGAACCATTAGGCCACGACTTCCCCATGCACTTGCACATGCACACACACACACACACACACACACACACACACTTTTCATGTTTTTGACACTTGTTATGACTGATTGTGTCATGTAAAAGTGAAACTGTGTCTGTGTCAGGTGGGTCAGTGTCGGGGTCGCAGGCGTCGGGTCAGGGAGGTCCAGGTGCAGCAGGAGCAGGGTCAGGTCTGATCACACAAGCTGCGTTTGAGTACCGGGGCACCTGGATCCCTCTCATGAACGTCAGCGTCCAGGGCAGCGCCAAAGCCACCTAGTGAGTGACCACACGCTTCAGTCGTGACTAGTCTGTACTCGGGATGTGGGAGACATTATTTAGAAAAAGTCTAGTCGACAAACTATTTGTTTACATTATTTTTTGCACAATTATGTTTTGCATTATATTTTTGCAAAGGCTGTGTTCAAATTACTGTCGTGCTACTGTTAATATTAATACATTACTTTGAAAAACTCTAGTCAACCAACTATTCTTTAAAAAACAAATTTTGCACATTTGTTTTGCTTTTTATTTTTTTTTAAATGTTCAACTCGTGTTAATGTTGCATTTTTTAAATTAATAGACATACTTGTCATTTACATTTTTTTTTTTTGCACATTTATGTGTTGCATTATATTTTTTCAAAGGCTATATTCAAATTACACTCATGATAAAGTTGCGTTTTAAAATGAATCCATTAGTATACTAGCTGGCACACTAGTCATTTACATTATAATTATTTAATTTGTTTTGCTTTATATTCTTAAATGTCATGCTAATGTTGCATTTTAAAAATTAATACATTATTTTTCATAAGTCTAGTCGACATACCGATTGTTCAACTTTTTTGCACATTTATGTTCTGCTTTACATTTTTAAAAACATTCAGATTACATTTACAAATTTAATTTAATCCAATTTAATACATTATTCTGAAAAAGTAGTCAACATACTAATTATTTACATAAATATTTTGCACATTTATGTTTTGCTTTTTGTTTTTACAAAGGCTATATTCAACTTTCTGTTGTGATAATGTTGCATTTTAAAAATTAATACTTTTTAGTAAAAGTCTAGTCGACATACTATTCATTTACATAATTTTTTGCACATTTATGTTTTGCATGATATTTTTTACAAAGGCTGTATTTAGATTATTGTCTTGTTAATGTTACATTTAAAAAAAATATAATAGACGTTTACATTATTATTATTATTATTATTATTATTTTCTGCACATTCATGTTTTGCTTTTAATTTTTCCGAAGGCTATATTAACATTAATGCCATGTTAATGTTGCATTTTAAAAATTAAGACATTATTTTGAAAATGTCTAGTTGACATGTAAATGTGTATGATCTGTTTCCAGCAGCATTCAGTGTGTGAGTTGTGTTTCTCCTCAGTCTGGAGATGCTGGATAAGGTGGAGCCGCCCTCCATCCCAGAAGGTTACGCCATGTCTGTGGCCTTCAGCGCCCTGCTGGATCTGGTGAGAGGAATCACCTCCATGATGGAGAGAGAACTCAACAAACAGGAACAGGAAGCCGCTACGAGGGAGGAGGCGGAGCCTGATGGTCCTCCACAGGAGCCCAGTGAGTGCACGCTGACGTCACGTTGGTTTGTTTGTGTGCTCGAAGACAGCGCTCTGACGTTATTATCACTCCAGACGTCTTTGAATCTCTCAGCCTGAAGTATTCCTGGAGAACGTCTCTGTAATAAGAAACTCCAGTGTGTTGTAAAATATAGTACATGTAACGCTTTGAAATCAGGTTCCATTAGTTAACATGAGCTTACAATGAAAAATACTTGTTTAATATCAGTTAATATTCATTTTGACTTTTACCAATGCATTATAAAAATCCAAATGTATGTGTAATTATTAATTATTGCTCTTGAGCTAACATGAACTAACATTGAACAGTTGTGATAATTATTTTTTATTACTTTTTATTTATAATTAATACTTTTATTAACATTTAAAAATGTATTGGTCATTGTTAGTTACTGTTAGTTAATGCATTAATTAACGTAAACTTAAGGATCTTATTGTAAAGTGTTACCTGTTTAACAAATGAAAATGCAATAATTTTACAAATAAATCTAATCCAATATAATATAATGTAATATATAAACAAAAAATACAATACATTTTACAAAAAAATCTAATCCAATAGAATAGAATAGAATATATAAACAGAAAATACAATAAATAGAAAAAAATCTAATTTATAAACCGAAAATGCAAAAAATTTTACAAATATAATATAATATAATATAATATAATATAATATAATATATAAACAGAAAATGCAATAAATTTTACAAATAAATCTAATCTAATAATATATAAACAGTAACATAATTCTTAAAATCTAATTCAGTCTAATCTAAAATAATATAAAAATATAATAAAATATATAATATAATGTATAATGTAATACAATAAATCTTACAAATATAATATATAAACAATTATATATAATAGATTTTACAAATTAATCTAATATAATACAATACAATATAATATAATAAGATATATAATATCAGTAACAATACATTTTACATTTATAAAATATAATATAATACATAAACAGTAACATACAATAATTTTTACGAATGAAATCTAATTTAAAACACTGTGCTGTTGTTATATGTTTCTTGTAATTATTATAGTAAGAGTTAACTGTATAATCACAAGCTGCTAACATCATTAACCACAGCAAAGTCTGACCAAATATAGTATAATATAAAGATAAAATGTGTAAAGATGATGTGTCTGAATGATTCAGACAATGTGTGCGATGTGATGCTTAACCTTGAAAAATAATTCTGATAATGCAAATGACTTCTGGATTTATTCATAGGGAAATTACAGATATATGACGGTTCCAAGTGAGTAAATGTGGAGGAAACCTGCTGAGTGTGAATCTGTGTTGATGCTGTGTGTGTTTGCAGAGGCGCGTGAGGTTTGGGAGGAGATGGTGAGCGCCTGCTGGTGCGGTCTGTTAGCGGCTCTTTCACTGCTGCTGGACGCTAGGTACAAAACTATACACAAATCTTCATATTTTATCTCTGTGTGCTATATTTGACATCCTAATGTTATTGTAATAGCTGGAGTTCCTGTAGTTATCATGTATTAGTGCTGGAGACTGATGATATTTGATGTGTTTGTGTCAGTACGGACGAGACGGCCACAGAAAGCATCCTGAAAGCCGAGCTGTCCATGGCGTCTCTGTGCGGTCGTCTGGGTTTGGTGACGCCGCGGGACGCTTTTATTACGGCTGTGTGTAAAGCGTCTCTTCCTCCTCACTACGCCCTCACCGTCCTGAGCAGCAGCGCCACCAACCTCTCCAATAAAGGTACGAGAGCGAGACGAAATACAGCTGATGATGAGCAGAGAAGCAGATCACTGCAGCTGTAGTGCGGCATTTACAATATCGACTGCTCATTTTTAATCGATCTTCGTTTTGATGAACACAGATCAGATCATTTCGTTTAATGCATGAGAAAAACTTCACTAAACACTGTTTACCTGCCATCAAATAATCACAGTAAGCTAAGAAACAAAGTCTCCGTTTTCAGATTCTCTCAAAATTCACAAATCATGTAAAAAGGCCATATTTGCTGAATGAAATCCAGTGCTCGTTTCTTACTCATTTTGAAGTGCTGATCACAAAAATAGTGCATTCTCAGAAAAATAAATTATAGAAATGAATACTTTTATTTAGCAAGGATGCTTTAAATGAATCAAAAGTGATGATTCAGACATTTGTAATGTTATAAAAGAGTTCTACTTCTGATAAATGCTGTTCTTCTGAACTTTATTTTCATCAAAGAAACATGAAGAAATTCTACTCTGCTGTTTTCAACATTGATAATAATCAGAAATGTTTCTTGATCAGTAAATCATCATATTAGAACGATTTCTGAAGATCATGTGACACTGAAGACTGGAGTAATGATGCTGAAAATACAGCTGCACATCACAGAAATACATTACAGTTTAACAGAGATTCACACAGAAAACAGCTGTTTTAAATAGTAAAAATATTTCACAATTTTACTGCTTTTGCTGCATCTCTGATCAAATAAATGCAGGCTTGGTGAGAACTGTTACTGGTTAAAAGATTTTGACTGATTGAAATTTTAAAAAATCCTCTTTCTTATTTTGTGAAAACTGTACATGATGGATTTTTTTTATTTATATTTTTTAATTCAGCGTCATTAAATTAGATAGTGTTTTTTTTTTTTTTTTACAAATCAATAGATTTTTTTTTTTAAGATGCAGGGTCATGCAGTTATTAAGCTATTATCTAAAAACATTTGTTTTAATGTTTTGGTAATAAATTGATTTTGGTGCATCACTGGCCACAAGTCTTACAACCTGTGTGTGTGTGTGTGCGTGCGTGTGTGTGTGTGTGTGTGTGTGTGTGTGTGTGTGTGTCTGTGTGCGTGCGTGTGTGTTCTTGTGTGAGTGTGTGTGTGTGTTTGTGTGTGTGTGTGTGTGTGTGTGTGCGTGCGTGTGTGTCTGTGTGCGTGTGTGTGTGTGTGTGTGTGTGTGTGTGTGTGTGTAGTGTACTCTATCCAGGGTCAGAGTGTGCAGATGGTCAGTCCGTCCAGTGAATCTCACCAGCAGGTGGTAGCAGTGGGTCAGCCGCTCACCGCTCAGCCGCAGGGCACCGTCGTGGTAAATCACACACAGAACATTCCCTGGATTTCTGTTGCTTTTATATAATGTTAGTTATGGCCGAGCGACAGCCTTCTGGACTCACAGTGCAACAGTTACTCTTGAGCTGCTTTCTTTAGTTCTACATTTTGAAGTGCAGCTGAATATTTTCCAGGTTGATTACAAGGCCTCTCTCTCTCTCTCTCTCTCTCTCTCTCTCTCTCTCTCTCTCTCTCTTTCTCTCTCTCTCTCTCTCCATCCGTCAGCTCACAGCGAAGAACATTCAGTGCATGCGGACGCTGCTGAATTTGGCTCATTGTCATGGTGCTTATCTGGGGTCCTCATGGCAGCTGGTTTTAGCTACACTACAGGTACAGGAACATGCTTTAATCGCCGGAGCATGCACACAGCTGTATCTTGTTCTGGACCCAGTTTTACCAGTGACTGACCAATCACAATCCAGAAAACTTGTACGATAAAATATGTTTATTCATTGTATAGGGATGTGATTTTATTCCATATTTATACAGGTTTCCATATTTTTCAACGTACGACCCACGTGAATTGTGAAATGCAAACTGCAAGCCATTTTTCAAATACATTAATGCAATTCATCCATAAATAGGGAGGTTTTCCTTCATTTTCTTTGTCCTTTTGCTGATGACATACCTAATGCAGTCTAATCTAATATAACAATATAACATATTTGTAATATAATCAGTAGCACAACACATTTTATAAATAAATATATTTAAATATAGGGTTAGGGATATATAAGATTTATATAAAAACAGTAACATATAATACTTTTCACACTTTAATATATAATATATCATAAAGTAATATACAATAAATTTTACAAATGAATCAAATATAATACAATTGAATATAACTATATAATATAATCAGTAACAATAAATTTGACAAGTAAATATAAAATGTAAACATTAAAATACAATACATTTTTGCAAATAAATATTATATAGAAACAGTAATATACAATACACTTTACAAATAAGTATATATAAATGTATACATACAAATAAATCTAATCGAATATATACTTAAAATTTTACAAATAAATAAAATGTTTTATATTTATGTTTGTGTGTGTGATATAATAAATTAAAATAATTTTAAATAAATATAAAATGTATACAATATATTTTACTAAATAATATAATATGTAAACAGTAACATACAAAAAAAATTACAAATTAATATAACCTAATATAAGATCTATGGTTTAACATTTGAAAGACAAATAAATATTAGTATTGTAATTTTTCTGCTGGTCTTTAAAAGTATTATTATTAATATTAATTTAATTATTTATAAATACCTTTTTATTTTACAACACAATGTTATAATGGTATTATATAATATTCATATTAATATATATATTTTTTTAATTAATGTATTTTTTTTTTATTTATTGTATTGGCATTCACTCATTTTTCTCTCTTTCTCTCTGTAAGCATCTGGTGTGGATTCTGGGTCTGAAACCCTCTGTTGGTGGAGTTCTGAAACCTGGAAGGGCTGTGGAGGGTCCGAGCACGGTAAAAAACACTCATATCACCTGTTCAAGGCCTAGTGAGCTGCCTACCTAGAAAGCATTTTGAGCATCACAGGCGCTTTCTGAGACTGCAGCGTTTGTGTGCGCCATTGGCAAGCTGCTAGACAACAGGGTTTATTTGAGGAACGAAATAAAGGACTGTATTAAGTCAGCAGCATTTTTAGGCATCATAGATGTTTTTTTTGTCTAGTAGGAAACACTTTACCTGAAGATATTGCTGCAAAAAATATGCAACTTACTAGGACTCCTCATAAATGTTTACATTAATGCATTTAGGAGACGCTTTTATCCAAAGTGACTTACAAAAGAGGATCAAAAACACTATTATCTAGATTAGGAAGCAAGTTAGAGAAGAGGATGCTAACTGTTAATGACATTCTAATGGAGATTATTTCTTTTCTGTCGCAGGTTTTGACCACAGCGGTGATGACCGATCTACCCGTCATATCAAATGTCCTGTCCAGACTCTTTGAAAGCTCACAGTAAGAATCCACCAGCGTCAGAATAGAAATAATTCAGTTTGTTTTATTAACTTAGTATCAAATCCATGAGTGTCACTGAGTGTCAAGTGTTCCTGGAGCTCAGTTGTAGGTGACTCTGTGTGTGGTTGTAGATACCTGGACGACGTGTCTCTGCATCACCTGATAAACGCTCTCTGCTCTTTATCCATGGAGGCCATGGAGATGGCTTACGGAAACAACAAGGTGCGTTCAGGTGCTAAGGTTAATTACAGATCCACTTCATCCCAGTGGAATCCTCCAGCTGTCATCTTTCTATCGCTCTTGTCTCTGCGGTTAGGAGCCGTCTCTATTCGCAGTGGCCAAACTGTTAGAGACCGGACTGGTTAATATGGACCGGATCGAGATTCTCTGGAGGCCGCTGACGGCTCATTTACTGGAGGTGAGACCACACCAACGGTGCAGATGAAACAAACTGTTTCTACACTGTTTAGTCTTCTTTGTCCAATGGTTTTAGTCTTATTTATTTGTCTATTTAAACGCGAAGTTTGTCCATTTTTGAAAATTATTTAATTTATTTATTTGTTTAAATTTATTTATTTAAATTTATTTTATTAATTCATTTTTATTTATTTATATACTGTTTAGTCTTGAAGTTGTCTTTGTCTTTTTGTGTTCTAAATAATTAATTTATTATTTATTAGTTTGTTTATATAATTTATTTATTTAAATGTATTTTATTAATTAATTAATCTTTTTATATATATATATATATATATACAGTACAGGTCAAAAGTTTGGAAACATTACTATTTTTAATGTTTTTGAAAGAAGTTTCTTCTGCTCATCAAGCCTGCATTTATTTGATCAAAAATACAGAAAAAAGAGTAATATTGTGATTATATTATTACAATTTAAAATAATTGTTTTTAAATTTATCATACTTTAAATTATCATTTATTTCTGTTATGCAAAGCTGAATTTTTAGGATCATTATCACATGATCCTTTAGAAAATCATTCTAATATGATGATTCATTATCAAAGTTGGAAACAGTTCTTCTGCTGCTTAATATTTTTTCAGAACATGTGATACTTTTTTAGGATACTTTGATGAATAAAAAGTAAAAAAAAAAAAAAGTAAAAAAAAAAGCTATTGTTTTTAAAATATTAATATTTTGTAATAACAATATACACTACTGGTCAGTAATTTGGGGTCAGTATTTTTTTTTTCTTTCTTTTTTTTTTAAAAAATAAAATCAATACTTTTATTCAGCAAGGATGTGTTAAATTGATAAAAAGTGATAGTAAAGAAATTATATTATTAGAATATATATTATTATAATTTTTTTTTATTTGAATAAATGCAGTTCTTTTTAACCTTTTATTCATCAAATATATTAGACAGCAGAACTGTTTCCAACACTCATAATAAATCAGAATATTAGAATGATTTCTAAATGATCATGTGATAGACTGGATGTTACATGTGACACTGAAGGCTGGAGTAATGATGCTGAAAATTCAGCTGCGCATCACAGGAATAAATTATTTTTTTTAAAGTATGTTCAAATATAAAACTATTATTTTAAGTTGTAATAATATTTCACAATATTACTGTTTTTTCTGCATTTTTTATCAAATAAATGCAGGCTTGATGAGCAGAAGAGACTTTTTTCAAAACATTAAAAATAGTAATGTTTCCAAACTTTTGACCTGTACTGTGTGTGTGTGTATGTATATATATATATATATATACTGTTTAATCTTGGTCATTTTTGTCCATTTGTTTTCATTTATATTTATTATTTATATATTATTTATTTACATTTTATATATATAAAATGTGCAAGTGAGGGAGTATTGAACGGAGTTATTTTTGCTGCTTTATAGGCAAGCAGCTGAAAAAGAGAACACATATGTATCAGGGTATTGGATCCGGGCAGCTCTTAAAGTGACAGGAGTCTAATATTCCTGCTGTCTGTCATTCATGTTGATCAAACAACAAAAGACAGAAACTCTCTCACTGCTCTTGACCAAATCACTTCTGTAACTTTAATAAGAAGAAATATATATTTAATTTACACAATATGCAGTGTTTTTATAAATTTGATTACTTTATACAATGTATGTAGCATTTCTTATTATAGTATTAGTTTTTTGTGATATTGACACTGGTGACAAGAATTATGACATTTCTATGGTTTTTTAAAAATAAATGATATAAAGACCTTATTTAAAGCAAAAATAACTATATTGTGATATATATAATGTAACGGTGCGATAAAATTACTCATATTGTGATATAAGATTTTGGTCATATCACCCATCCCTAGTTTAGCGTTAATTTTTCTGTGTACTTAAGCTCTAATCACTAGTAATATTGCTTCAGGTTCTTGAAAAACCACTAATAATGCTAAAACAAACATTACTAATATCAGTACAGCTAATCAAAGTAAATAACTTGTAATGAGTCAGTGTTCATTTTTAATATTTGGTGGGCTGCTCTGATCTTTCCGGTCCTTGTCTGCTGTACTCACACTTCTTCTGTAGTTGTATAAATGCTAAAGCACGATTCATGTCCTCATGTTGTCTTTTTCCGTCTTTTTTCCTTCTCGTCTCTTTCAACTTGTCTGTTTTGTAGAAGGTAAGTGCTGAGCTTCATTTTTCGCTTCAGAAATCCTTCCATTCTTTTTGAATCGCTCTGTCATCCACCATCCTTTATGAAATTGTCTCTTTCCGAGTTCTCACAGTGTTTTCAGGAATGAATCAGCCTCCTGTTGTTGTGTTAATCAGATGTTTTTGTTTTCGAGCTGATCTCGTCTGTCACACTTAAGTTTTTCACATGACTCACAAGAGTATCGTGCAGCGTTGACCAGAAGATCACAGAACGGCTATGATACATATTCTCTGAATGTTATTTTATATCTTCAGCTGTGTGTTGCACAACTTCAGAAAGTCAGCAGTAATTGGAGTCAAAGTTTAAACAGTTGTGTTAGGCTGTTTGCACCAGTTTAATGAATTGGGGAATGTTAATGCGAATAATTTAAAAGGACTTGACAGTGATTCAAGGTGGCCACATTATTTTGAGATTATGAAATCATCTTCTTTTACATCCATTAAACACACTAAACTGTGATCTACCCAATAAACAATGTCTTTATGTTGTATGTAATTGATGGTTTCATTTGCATAATCATTTATTCTTATGACCATTATATATTGCTTTGCTTTTTTCCTTGTGATAATGACGTTATTTTGTCCATCCATATGTCTTCAAGATCCAAGTCTGTGAAAAATGTGTCCGGGTCATATTTCACTACAAAGTCAAGAACAATTAATAATAAAGATATTATGTATTGAATAAGAGCACGAAGCCTATTGTGGCATTATCTTGTCAGGTCTGTCAGCATCCTAATGCTAGAATGAGGGAGTGGGGAGCAGAGGCCATCACCTCGCTGATCAAAGCTGGGCTCTCCTTCAAACACGAGCCACCGCTGTCCCAGAACCAGGTAGAAATTCAATCAGATGATCTGAAATCAGTGCTCGTGCAGAGTTTGAGTTTGGTTGTTGATTGGACAGCACCTTCAACCAATCCCCTGTCCTCGTCAGAGGCTGCAGCTGCTGCTTCTGAACCCTCTGAAGGAGCTCTCCAACGTCCTTCACACCGATATCCGACAGAAACAGCTGGAGTGTGTCCTACAGATCCTGCAGAACCAGGGAGACAGTCTTGGACAGGGATGGCCTCTTGTGCTGGGGGTCATTGGAGCGATCCGCAATGACCAGGGGTGAGACACACTGCCTGACCTTGCAAAAAAGACCATTTTAGACCAGCAAGAATTCCCTTATTGGTCCAGGTTTGGTTATGTATGCTAGTGTTAGTTTGTTGCTTGGTCAATATGCATGGTCCTTCTTTTGAGGCTGGTTGACCAAGGAAGTCTTCACGATTTATCTAGTTAGCAGCTAGCATCTAACAATCACATTTGAAGTGTTTATCTTGGGAGAGTGTATCGTTTGTACTCAACACACCTTTCGTTCTGCAGTGAATCCCTCATACGAACAGCCTTCCAGTGCCTGCAGTTGGTGGTGACTGACTTCCTACCCACAATGCCTTGCATGTGCCTCCAAATTGTGGTGGATGTAGCTGGCAGCTTTGGGCTCCAGAACCAAGAGCTGAACATCAGCCTGACGTCTATCGGCTTGCTGGTGAGGAGTACTCCTAGTGTTGCTTGTTGGCGTTACCTTGAATGTTTTGAGTGTTCTTTTGAGTTGACTTAGTGGATGACCAAGAGTCTTCTTTTTTTCCTGCAGTGGAACATCTCAGACTACTTCTTCCAAAGGGGAGAAGCTATTACAGAGGAGCTGGAGAGGGAGGAAGCGGTTCTCTTGAAACAGGCCCAAGATAAAGGTGAACCTCTGAACCGACCCTTCCACCCTGCGCCACCCTTTGACTGCCTGTGGTTGTGCTTGTATGCCAAGCTGGGTGAGTTGTGTGTGGACCCACGGCCGGCTGTGAGGAAAAGCGCCGGCCAGACAATGTTCTCTACCATTGCTGCTCACGGGACGCTGCTGCAACCACCGACCTGGAACATTGTGGTTTGGAAGGTACTGGATCAGACTTAACCGGGGACCAAGTTAAACCCAGTTTAGTTAAAAATGTTTTGTTGGATTCGACTTGACCGGAGACCAGTTAAACCCAGTTCTAGTTAAAATTGCTTTGCTGGAGCAGACTTGACCAGGGACCAAATTAAACCCAGTTCTAGTTAAAATAGTTTTGCTGGATCAGACTTTATCGGGAACCAAATTAAACCCAGTTCTAGTTTAAATTGCTTTGTTGGATTAGACTTGACCAGGGACCAAAGTAAACCAAGTTCTAGTTAAAATCGCTTTGTTATTGTCGCTAATAACCAAACCTCTTTGCTCTGCAGGTTCTCTTTCATCTGCTGGACTGTGTAAGGAAGTCCTCCTCCACGGCCGACAAGGAAAAGATCGAATCTGGAGGTGGAAACATCCTCATCCACCACTCACGTGACACAGCGGAGAAACAGTGGGCGGAAACATGGGTTCTGACGCTTGCGGGCGTAGCTCGCATCTTCAACACCAGGAGATACCTGCTTCAGCAGCTGGGTAGGCATTGAGACATGTGGTTCTCAAAGACTTATCTCAGAATTTGGTTCTGAAAGTTCCATTCTTGCTTGCAGGTGACTTTTTCAAGGCTTGGGAAGTTCTGTTGGACCACATCCAGTCCGCTGCACTCAGCAAGAACAATGAGGTTTCCCTCGCCGCCCTCAAGAGCTTCCAGGAGATCCTCCAGCTAGTCACGCCCATTAAAGACACGGATAAACTCGATGCTCTCGCCGTTATGGACATTCCTCCTGTCCTTATGGAGTCTCTTCAAGGTTCTGGGCCAGGAAGACCCCTAGTCCGGTCTGATTCCCTTGCCGAGCGACTAGTCCAGCGCTACGGTGTGCAGTCTTCCCTTCCACCACCTGGAGAGGAGCTGGACGACTCGGCCCTCTGGTGGTCAGCTTGGAACACTTGGTACCGGATAGGAACCGAGTGCACGCGACCCCCTAGTGGTGGAACCAATAAACTAGTGTTCGTACCCAGTCAGCCGTTCCTGACGGCGCTAATACAGATTTTCCCAGCGTTGTACCAGCACATCGCAGGAGGGTTCAGCATGGAGGATCTCAAGAAGCTGGGGGTGATTCTGCATGGAGCCGTGTCGGTCCCCATAAGCTCAGACTCCTCGCCCTTCATCTTGCCCTCCTACACGGAGGCGGTGCTCACCAGCCTGCAGGAAGCGGTCCTGACCGCCCTTGATGTCCTTCAGAAGGTATAACACCTTTGGAATTTGGTTAATGAAGTGTTATGTTTCTAAGTGCACCGTCATGGGTTTTGCTTTGGGTTGCAATATTTGAGGTTGTTTTCACACTTGTTTGTTGATGCTGTTGTTTGGATTGAGAATATTTGCATTGTTCAAGGCACTAGCCAGTTGTTGAATGAGTAGACAAGTTATCCATTCAGTCCCATTCTTAGTATTTGCACCAACCAATCAAACAAACCAAACTCTGATGACAAGTGGACTCGTGTCTACACCAAAACAACCCTGAACATCATGGATTGTTTTTCTTTTTGGATGTTTGAATGAGATTGTATGTCGTTGTTATAGGCAATTTGTGTGGGTTCGGAGAATCTCCAGGTGATGTATCCCGCCATCTTTGAGCAGCTCCTGCTGTTTGTGGAGTTCTCCTGTAAACCTCCTCAGTATGGGAAGATGGAGACCAAACATGTGGCCAATGCCAAATACAACCAGGTGAGTCTCCGTCCTGTCCACTTCACATGGTCCTCACTTTTCACCATTCTTTTTTAATTTTTAAGATGGTTGGTTTGCTTTTGTTCTGTTTGTCTTTGACGTTGTTTTATGACTCACCATACATACACTCATCATCATCATCATCATCATACAACGGTCATTTCTGTGTCTATTTTCGGATTTGATGTAGTAGATGATCTTTGTTTCAGATCAGGAGTGCTTTGATGGTTTTGAATGCACACGTTTAAAGAAGTCTGCTCTTTTGTGTGTTAACAATGATGTCTTTATAGCGTTGTCTTTTTTCCTTTTCAGTTTTTATGTAGTTCTAGGATTAAAACATATTTGGTAATTTGGGTAGTTTGCATGGTGCGAAGTAATGTTTGAATACTTTGGACCATGTTTCTTATAAAATGCAATAATTTAAGGGTTCCAAACATTTAACGTTGTGGGTCAGTTAACCAGTTAAAACTATAAAACGGTAGAAATGTGAAATATTTAAATGTTAACCCATCTTTTAGGTTAGGTGCAAAGTATTTTTAAACGTGACTTTCAAACCAAATGTTTGTTCATCTTTGTTGTTGTCATTATAAGTAGTTTCATCAGTGTGTTGTGCGGTTGTGATCAGCAGTGGTAGTAAACATTTGTCTGCTCTTTTCTTGTTCTGTTTTTGTACTTCATACGGATCCACTTTAGATCCAACTGTTTGCACCGGTGAGTTCTTCCTCCCTCCCGCTTTCTTCCTCTAAATCTCTGTCTTTCGTTTCCTTTCTGCCTCCTTTTTCCCTTCGGCTGATTTCAGCCCCATTCAACTGCTCTTTAAGACAAACTTCGCTCTTTCATACTGTTATAACATTTGTTTTTCTTGATTTGTTTCCATCAGCCACATTTGTTCATTAATTCTAACAAAAAAATTTTTAAGAACCGTGTGGTGAAAAGTTTATACATTTGACACACTCATAGGGGAGAGTCTCAATTTCTTTCATGCCAACTCTCTAGCGCCACCAACTGGTATTTTTTTGTATACTTTTTAACATTTGAATTGAACGGTCAAGAAACAAAGACTAGCATACTACCATACTAGGTAGCATTTTAGTGCCATAATATTTTTAGAATAAAGTCAGAATTACGCAAATAAAGTTTATAAAAAATAAATAAATTTATTAATGCAAAAATTCCACCTACTCCAAAAACAAAACAAACAACAACAAAAAAAAGTTATATTTTTGGTGTTTGTGAGGTAAATGTTATGTTACGACTGTTATGACTATTCACAAGCTGTTTTATTGACCATTTTTGAAACACGGATTGATTCTTTTCAACAAAATGTTTGATATTCATTCATGTTTAATTCGTGCTGGAACTAGAAAAGATGATTGATTCACATGCCGCTTGAATTGATGCGAATACAGTTGAAGACACATTTATTGTTTTTCGTGATAAAATTGACAGAATTTAAAGGCTACAATTTGTGTTACATTAAAATTGTTAATTGAGACTTGAATAGACGATGAATAGACTTGAAAACTAAGTCCAAGTCTATTATTTCCAAGCATTATACCATCAATAAAACAGCCTGTGAATAGTCCTGTAATGTTATTTACATCAGAAAAGACAACAATAAGGAGCTTTGGAGGCCACATTAACCTACAACGTACAAAAGTGTTGAAGTGGAAATCTGTAGAGACTGTTTTTCCAGTCATCTGCTGTATTTAAGTTAACTTGTGTTACAGTTAGTAGGGATAAAAATTAGATTTTGGTTTGAACTGAGAACCCATCTGGTGACCGGATAGTATTACAAGTAATACAAGTATTTGGTTAATAATGCATCGTATTTTATATTCACTGTCTTTATTTTGTTGTTCTTTCCTGTTTGTGTCCAGGCGGAGTGGGTGGCCTTAAACTACGTGCCGTTTGCGGAGCGATCTTTGGAGGTGATGGTCGATCTGTATCATAAAACAGCTTGTCACAAAGCCGTCATCAACGAAAAAGTCCTGCAAAACATCATCAAGGTACAAAGCAAGGATCATCATTTAGATTAATGTTTATAAAACTGACTGAACGCAAAATATTTAATTGTTTTTTGGTCTGCTGTGAACAGTGCTGGGTAGTAACTGATTACGTCATTCCAAAAATTAATTGCTTCCAATCAGATTATATTACATTATAGTCAGATTACAGTTATTTTATTATGGATTACATTCACAATTTATTGATTCATCCAAGGTTTTTTTTTTCTTTTTTTTTTCTAAATAAATCTACCACTTATATGTGGATTTGTTTTTAAAATACAGTCTTAAGTGTCAATTTTTCGAAATTGAGATTTATACAGTAGATCTTCTGAAAGCTGAATAAATAATCTCTCCATTGATGTGTGGTTTGTTAGGAGGACAATATTTGTCTGAGATACAACTATTTGAAAATCTGGAATCTGAGGGTGCAAAAAAAAACTAAATATTGAGAAAATCATCTTTAAAGTTGTTCAGATGAAGTTCTTAGCAATGCATATTACTAATCAAAACTTAATTTTTTATATATTTATGGTAGGAAATTTACTAAATATCTTCATGGAACATGACATTTACTTAATATCCTAATGATTTTTGTCATAAAAGAGAAATGTATAATTGTGACTCATACAATGTATTGTTGTCTATTGCTACAAATATACCTGTGCTGCTTATGACTGCTTCTGTGCTGCAGGGACACATGTGTGTAATCCAGATTATGCTACTAACTACAATCTTCGTCATGTAATCTGGTTGTGAATTAGTTGTTTCGTTAGACATGATGTCTTTACGGGCATCTTAGTCTCCATAGGTGACCTGCTTTCGGTCGAGGCAGCTGGGTTTAAAAGCAGGAGCTCGCACGCACCGAGCAGAATCACTCCTCTCTGTTTCTCTGTGTTTAGACTCTGAGGATTCCTCTGGGTCTGAAGTACGCCTGTCCTGCAGAGAGCACCTGGAAACTGGCCGTCTCCTCTCTGCTCAAAGTGCTTTCCATTGGACTCCCTGTTGCCCGGCAACAAGCATCCTCAGGCAAATTTGACACAATGTGGCCGGAGCTGGCGAACGCCTTTGAGGACTTCCTGTTTACCAAAAGGTGTCCAACCCATCGTGATATACATTAAAACAGTGATCTCAGGGTCATTCGTACTCATTTTTCCTCTGGTATCCCACAGCACACCTCCAGATAATCGCTCCATACAAGAGTTCCAGAGGAATGAAGCTATAGATGTCCAGGTGATTTCATCTGACTGTCGATCCATATCTAGAATCCCTACATTATTTTTTAAGATAGATAGATATATTATTATTATGACTACTATTTATTAGTGGTAGGCTGATATATCAATGTTATTTTCTTCCTCTAGGTGGTGCAGTTGATCAGCACAGAGATTTTACCATTCGCCAATTTCATACCCAAAGAGTTCGTAGGTCGTATCATGAGCATGCTCAATAAAGGATCGATTCACTCCCAGTCGTCATCGTTCACAGGTACGGAGGGAGAACAAACGTCTTCATCTGATGCACAATGTGAAAACTGCTCTTAAAGCAACAGTTGAAGATTTTGTCATGTACTCACCCGAATGATGTCAGCCACGCTGCTCTTTTACATACAAAGACTGACGCTGTCAAGTTCATAAAAGCGTCATTAAAGTAGTCAATAAGACTTGTGCGATATATATTTCAACACTTCTGAAGTCATATGAGGAACAGGATGAATTTAAGGTCATTAAATTGTAAATCCCACTGGTAGACACTAACTGTCCCTTCTCGTCCCGGACAGAGGCTGAAATGGACATCCGTATGCGGGAGGAGTTCTCTAAGGTGTGTTTCGAGACGCTCCTGCAGTTCTCCTTCAGTAATAAGGTGTCGACGCCGCAGGAGGGCTACATCTCGCGTATGGCTCTGTCAGTGCTGCTGCAGAGAGCGCAGGACGTGCTCCGACGATACGTGGAGGACCAGAGACTCAGTGGACGCTGCCCGCTGCCCAGGTCTGCGTATAGCAACAGACTCAGATTTTTCAGCTTATGAAAAAACAGGCATAAAATTAAATATTTTTGCTTTTTTTTTTTTTTTTTTTTTTTTTGTAAAAAAAAAAAAGACAATTTTCTACTATTTTCAGTAATATTTACACTTTGCATTAAATATTTGTATATATTAGTACTGTCAAATGATTAATCGTGATTAAATGCTTTCAAAATAAAAGTATTTGTTTACATAATATATGCGTGTGCACTGTGCATATTTATTAAATGTGTATTAATACAAACACATGCATGTATATATTTAAGAAAAATATGTAATGTTCATAAATTAAATATATTTATATATATATAATAGAAGAATATAAATACATAAATGCATATACATGTAAAATGTAAAAAAAAATACTGTGTATATTTATATATACATAATAAATATACACAGTACACACACATATAATATAAAAAAAAAAAAAAAATAATATATATATATATATATATATATATATATATATATATATATATATATATATATATATATATATATATATATATATATATTCTTATTTAAAAATATATTAATTTTTGCATTACAATAATGATTTGGAGGAAATGTGGTTGGTTATATGTCATGTAAATAATTAATATAAATATAATACATTATAATAAAATTAATATTAAAATTATTTCTAACAATAGGCTTCAAAATTTCTTATATTTTAGGGATGAAATATGAGCTGGACATATTCACTAAATTCAGTGTAAGTGGACTTTACTGCACAGAACATGATTCTTTGTGTTTCTCACGATTTCTTTTTTTATCTCCAAGCAACAAGTGACTGAGATCATCTTTGTGTTGAAAGCCATCAGCACTCTCATGGATTCCTTGAAAAAGACTCAACCAGAGAACGGTGAGACGGGTTTGTCCATCATTTGAAAGCAAGACATGAAATATAAATGTATTGTTGGAACTGTGAAATGCTCTGTTGAAGTTCTGACACCTCGTAGGCAGGTTCCACGTTTTGCATCCGTGTTTTTGCTCATTTCTCTCCTCTTCCTCTTCCTGTCCGGGGGTCAGTGGATGGGAACGTGTGGGTTCAGGTGATCGCGCTGTACCCGACGCTTGTGGAGTGCATCACCTGCTCGTCTCCTGAAGTAAGCTCCGCCCTCAAAGAGGCCCTGGGGCCCTTTAAAGACTTCATGCAGCCGCCCGTCTCCAAAGTGCAGAACGGCGAATCGTGACTGAACGTTTTTATTCCACCGCAAACATGAATGTGACTGTTTCATACGCCACGCGTCATGACGATTCACCCCCATCGTCATGGTAACTGTTGATTGACAGCTCCAAATCCCATCGTTCCAAGCTTCTTCTAATATGAGCTGACGGTAGACTCTGATTGGCTGACTTTAGCGATGTATTAACTGCTATGTTAAATTTGCAGCGTTTGTTGTTTTTATGGGTTTTTGCTGAGATCCCCCCCCGCCCCAGGAGTTAATGTACAGTGTTTGGTGATAGTGTTAAAGATTTAATTAAGAATGACCTATTTGGATTGAAAATCAATCATTTAAAAAGAGAGAATGAAAAATCATAAATACATGAAGGATGTCCTTTTTTTTTTGTGAAATTTTCATAACAGCAATGGATTTTATGCAAGATGGTACTGTAACATTCCATGTCATCTTTAGCCACATTGAGAAGGGCGTGTACAATAATAAATGGTACAGTTCTATGAACATCAGACGTATCGCTCCTCTGCTTATTCATGAATCATATTTCACTTCCAGCAGCACAGATCAGTATATTCAGATATTACTTACCGAATACACCTGAAGCATCAAATAAGTGTTTTTACATACAGTCAAGCAGTAATTATCACAGGATAACGGTGTCCCTGACAAGATAATCATTATATTAACTGATAAACTACTTCCAGTCTTCAGTGTGATGAAGATTGATTGTTACACAATTTGAATAAATGCTATTCTTTTTAACTTTTTATTCATTAAAGAATCATGAAAAAAAAAAGGATCACAGGTTGCTAAAAAATATTAAGCAGCAAAACTTTTCCAATATTGATAATAAATCATATTTAATCATAATAGAATGATTTCTGAAGATCACGTGACACTGAAGACTGGAGTAACGATGCTGAAAATACAGCTGCACATCACAGAAATAAATTAGAGTTTAAATGGTAATAATATTTGATAATATTACTGTTTTTTTCTGTATAATCTTACTGACCCCAAACTTTTGAACGGCACTTGGATTTGTTTTACAGCAGAATGCAGTTGCATGCTCGTTATTTTAAACTATCATGTTAATTTCTACTTTAAGCTTTTTAATGTTTTTGGACGCAGCCATTTCGCCTGGAACGCTGTATTGACCAATCAGCATCCTGGACGAGAACTATCCGTTTTATGTAGTATTTGTATTGAATTATGTTTTTATTATCAACATTAAGCTCGTATAAAAGACCTAATTTGTCTACTTGACGCACAAGAACGCGGAGCTCTGTTCTGGTTGTAGGTCTCTAGTGAGTGGAAATCGAAATCACGTGCTCAAAATCTCGCGTGGAGTCAGTACAGCGCCATTGGCTGAAGACTGCGGGAGGCGTGGCCTCTCTCGGGGGTGTGTGTGCCGTGGGCGGTGTCCCTCTGACACCCCATTGGCTGCGCTCCCAGCCAATGGCGGAGCAGCTGAAGGGAGTGTAGCCCGCTCACGAGTACTACGACCATTCAGCTCGGAGTCTTCGCGCGCTCTGGAACGTTCGGCGCGAATGCTTGGAATCCTGTTCGCGCGGATGCGAATTCGCTGCGTTTCCACGGGGCTCCGAAAGCGACTCGGCCGTGTACTGGCTGAGGTAGTAGTTTGTGCTGTTGGTTGGGGTGTGACACTGCCCGTATGGAGATGACTGCGCAAGCTACTCCCTTGCCAGTGCTGGTTACACTCTCCCCAAGCTGGAATTCGCTTTGGAATCCAAATCTTCTGAGGAAATATGATGTTTTTATGTGATATTCGTGTATGTATGTGTGGTATAGTTATAGTTGTGCATGTTAAAATTGTTCTAGAGTTGTAGTAAATGTGTGCTCAATGGTAAGTCTCGTTTAAATTTAATAAATGTGTATACTGTGGAACACGTTGCTGTGTCAAGCGTCTGATTTTTGCTTTTATTCACGATGTGTTTTAATGATCTGTTCTTTCTAGCCACTGTTAAACCGGACGCTGATTGGCCATATGCCCCAGTTTTTTTTTTTTTGTTTTTTTGTTTTCAGTAAAGTACTGTTTTTTTGTTTTGTTTTGTTTTGGCGAGCACAGCAGAAAAGCAGATAGTACTTTCTGGAACACGACGGGTTGGGTTATTAATTTTAATAGATACTAGGTTTCGCCCTTGGGATGGCTAATACGTGTAGGTCGTACTCTACTGTTGCTATGAGGAGCGCCGTGACGTGGCTTTTTCTGCCCACTACGGTAGAATCATCGATCGTGACGTCACGTGGTAAGAAACGACGTTACCTGGGCTGGTGTGGATTCGACCAGAGCACGTGCGTGGAAAATGAACATGTTATGTACCTAGGTTATTACATTTAATCGTTATAGAAAAAGTGCGGGTGTGGAGTGACGTGGTCTGATGTCATGAAAGGGTTTAGCCTCATTTAACCCTGAAGACCTCCATTAAACCAGGCTGTCTGTCTACGACTAGAAATATGAGTATGTGGGTGTATTGAACATGCATTTTCTTGATCTGAATCCATTCCAGTTTCATGTCAGAAGGGATGTGCCAGTATCTTATAAAATATTATTAATGAGAGGATAAACAGACCGATCTTAATGTTGGTGTATTTCATTTTAACATCCTATTTGTTGATCTGGTGTAGGTTAAATGTTGTGGGTGGTGGTCACAGTTAACTGGGTTTTATAGCGGAAGTACGTGATGATGTGATGATGTCATTCACGCAGTACGCAGGCTGGAAGCCTTTCATGTAACTCGGAGAGACTCTTTCAGAGTATTTCTCTTCCAGCTAGGTTCACGAGCCAGAGATGAAAGCCTGTCATGTTCAGGATCTCAAGTGCGTTTTTATAGATGTTTATGTTTGAACCCAGGTTCAGATCAGCTGCGGAAGATTCATGCAGTACATGGTCTATCAAGCTCCGTGGTCTCTCTCTGATGGGAATATTAATATTATTACACAGCTGTTGGCTGATCCATCCATTCGCCAAATATTTGAATTTTAGCTCACTCCAAGAACATGAGACTAAAAGACTGCACACTTACTTCTGCTCCCAGGACCGTTTCAGTTACAGAGGTTGTAAATGAAATGTAATATCAGCTGTGTAAGATCTTAAAGGCTTAGTTCAATCCAAAAATGAAAATCAGTCACTTACCTAACGTCGTCCCAAACGCTTTCTTCAACTAGACGTTTCTCATTTCCAAAAAATACACACAAAAACAAAACAGAACCTAGTCAAGATGGACGGCATGTGTATTTGATGTGAATAAAACTGATGCTAGTCCAGTCACTGTCTTAAGCTTACATTTAAGTTGCTACAAACAATAAATAATAATAATAATATGATAAAAAGCAGTTTCAGTGTTTTATAGCTACGATTCAACAAACGTCTGCCACTATCCTTAACGGCAGTTGTTTCATTCGCGCCAAATATTTGAATTTTCAGAAGCGCGAATGAGATTTGAAAGGCGCGGCGGGAAGATTTTCAACGAATAACATATTGAAATCAAATAAATAATGACAAAATGTTCAATTTGGTGTGAATTATGTCTTTATTCTTTTAACTGTCTGGATTTTCTGCTTTTTTACATAGAGAGTACATCATTTGGGAAAACGTGTTTATTACTGTTATTTCAGAAGGATTCTAGTGAAATATCTTCAATGAGTTTTTTTTTTTATAAAAATCTGTGGGCCAGCATTAATGGAGCCACATAAGCAGTTTATGAATCATTTTTTGCAGTGCATGTGTGTACACTTCCCAGAAAGCTCCTTTAGTAAGCATGTGATGCCCTTGCAGCGCCATCCACCCACACAAATGACTGCGCTAAAGTGTGTTAGAGAGCAGTCCACACACACACACACACACACACAGAATCTCTGGCCAAATTAGTCTTGTTTTGGTCACACTCAGGTTGTGCTGACCAGATGGCCACTCTCTTGGGGAGTGTGTATGTCAGTGTTAGCACATTGTGTGTGTGTGTGTGTGTATACGAAAGCCTTTCCGAATGCTCACAGCAGGTTTGTGCTGTAGAAGAGGAAGGTGCCACTGTGAACATGATGTATCGTAAGTCAGACCTCACCGAACCTCCACACAGGAGCGCTGGAGAACAGATTGCGGGTAGGTGTTAATTCACAACAGTGTGTATAGAAATCAA
This sequence comes from Cyprinus carpio, assembly GCF_018340385.1. NCBI lineage: Eukaryota > Metazoa > Chordata > Actinopteri > Cypriniformes > Cyprinidae > Cyprinus > Cyprinus carpio. The sequence continues at coordinate 617,099 of NC_056596.1, forward strand.
AGGGAATGGTCGGCGTACGCAAGACTTCTTAGGCGGACACGTGATTTATTGTTCCTTAAAAATGTGTCATCCTAAAAATCTTACCGTGATGAATGGAAGATCAGATCGGCATTATTTAGCTTAGTATCGATTGCAAATTTACAGAGCGCAGGAAAAACAAAAACATTTTCATTTACAGTAACTTGGAGTCATTTGAAAACAAGAAGTACAAATAACAGCCAGAATGGCTTTGATTTTTTTTTTTTTTTTTTTTTTTTTTTCAGGAAATGCAAAAAAGAAAACCGCAAACTAAACATTTTAGAGGATAAATGAATATCCTGAAAGGAAAAACAAAACACGGTTGGTTCCGCCTAGCTGCCAGATGAGTGCGGATAAACAAACTGCGGATGGTGTGCATCTGTCCACGGAGAACTTCAAAGAACCGGACCCACCTTTAGTTATTGTGCAAACTTATATACCGATCCCACCAACCCACGCGGAGGTAGGGAACGCTGACGTGGGTCTTCAAAGTCAGCAGTTGTCGACTTCTAAGTCTTAAAAGCAAGTGTTCATATTGTAAATGAGTTCAAACGCACAGCGGGTTCCATAAACTCCAGCAGGACGCTGTCTGAGCACCAGAATGTTGGGTCAGAGACGGATTCATTCCGATTCTGTTAGCGCCCTGCATTCTGATTGGTCAGCTCGGCGGAGGCTGTTTATCGCCGTGCATTAGGGGAATTATGAAGACCGAGATGTCATCTCCAGAGCCGAGCCGGTCTCCAGCGATTCTCCAGCCTCGGTCCCTCAGGACACCTCTGGCCTTCATCACCAGGTCTTGAGCTGCCATTGTGTACCTGAAAAACAACAGAGATGCTATTCAGCGGATAATTTTACAGAGAGTTCAAATAACAGGTTCATCCCTCCAAGAGTAGCCTGAGGTTAAAGGAACGGTTCACTCAAACTTGAAGATCTAACAGGTCTTTCCAAACCCCTTTGACTTTCTCTTCTGCAAAACGCCAGAAGAAAGAAGACATACAGGTTTGAAAAGATGCAAGGGTGAATAATTGTTGGCATTTTTGGATGAAGAAGAAACATATCTTGAAGCCTCTTTAATGTGTCTTAATCACTAGTGATGGTTCTTGAACCTACAACCTTTCATTTACCAAAAATGTAGGTTCTTTATTGGAATCGATGGTTCCGTCCATGATGAACTTTTAACAATCATGGATCACCTTTTGATTATTAACGTGTTCTTCACACTAAGAAACAAATGGTTCTTTTAAGAACCGATCAATGAAAAGTTTGAGGAACCAAAAATGGTTCTTCGCTTAGGAAACCACCTTTGTTTCCAACTTCACCATCTCGTATTAAAAGCAAAATCACGTTCTCCTGTACCCAGAACAACCCATCATGGTCTTCGGGGTTGCACGAGTAGATGGTTGATGCTCAACCAACACTGAGGAACCTGCCTGTGCTGGTCATCAGGGTCACAGTTTCCAAGGAAACCAGATACCGCCTCTGCCACTTCCTGATTGGACAGCACGTCCCAGAGTCCATCTGTAGCCAGGATCATGACATCATCGGCGCCGTGCTCATACTGAGAGAGGTTATAGATCTTCACCTGTAGAAATCACAGCATGCATCAGTCCTATTATAATGCACAAACACGGGCGTGCACGTTAATATAGTTCATAGTTAATATAGAGGCAATAATTAGTACATAAAATGATTTTAAATGGTTGTGTAGCTTTAAGTATTTAAGAAATTACAGATTTATAGACAAAATTTTAAGTCAGCATTATTTTAAGTTATTTATTTATGCATGCTAAGTCAGCATTATTTTCAATGCAAGAACAAGGTAAAAAAAAAAAAATCACCTGTAGTCAAATAACTAAATTATTAAACATATTCAAAAGGACAAAAAAAAAATGGACAGAACGATGAAATCTCTATAAGATTTATTAGGTAGCTTTAAATGACAGCACGGGTCATCTAAATGTAAAAATTGGGTTAAAAAACCTGTGCACAATTATGTTTTCAATAAAAATCAATGCCGATTCATTTAAAAACAATGCATAATATTGGGTGATAACTAAAAAATTATTTTATTGAATATTTATGTCTTAATGCATTGCTTCTGCTGCCGCTGTTTCGTGTCTTAAATCACTGTAAGGCACAGCCTCTCGTGGTTTACTGGTTATACATTCATCTGTCGTGACAGACTCAAACCTTCAGTGTCTATGGTGGGTGTTTTTCTTTAAAGCTAAATTTCATCCTTAAAACAGACCGGCCAAACACGCTCACAATCCCATAAGCCTGTTAGTTCTTGTCTCTGGTGCATTATCTCGGGCAGACAGAGTCTTGCTCACACATCGTGTCTCAGTGAGCGTGACTGCGGGAAGAGCGCGGGCCGATTTCATCAGAGTTGCACTTGATCTCCATGAACACAGACGTGTGGAGCAACACCCGTCCAGCAAGTTCACCAGGTGATTAAGACTAATTTTGATGTTTAAAGCGGAAATAAGCAGTAAATAAAGCCATGTATCTGTGATTTTTTTTTTAATTATTATAATTATTATTTAAATCATTAAAATAATGATTTAAATTATAATATTAATCAATGTATCCTAAATAATTGTTTCCATATATATAAATAACAAAAATAATATTTTCAAAATGAGATAATTACACAAATTAATAAATGTTTAAATAATAAGTTGTATTTAATTATAATACACATTTAATTACATATTTTATCTATATTAGAATAATTACATAATAGAGATTAAAATAAATTAGGGTTAGGGTTAGGGTTTTACATTTTTTTTATTTTAAATAAAATAATACATTTAGTTCAATATTTAAATTAAGCTAAACAATTATTTAAATTATAATATTAATGATAATGATACAGCATATAGCTATTTTATTATACAATAATAATACCTATACATTTTTTTATAAATACATTTCAGTATTTAAGTTTTTAATTTAGTTTAAATAATATATTAATCAATGTACCCAAATATATTTTTTCATTATAATTTTAAATTTTTATATTTATATCTCATATATATTATATATATATATATATATATATATATATATATATATATATATATATAATTATAACAACAAATATACTACATATAAATTAGCATAATTACATACTTGATAACATAGTAACATATATGACCATTTACTAAAATAATATTTTTTGTTTTATAAATTACTAAATTTATTTTAAATACATATTTTATTTAGTTGTCTATATGTTTTTTTTACAATTACAGTAATTATATACATATCTAAAGTATATGTATTTTATAATAAATATATATTAGAAAGATAGACAGATATATAAATGATAATAAGTACAAAAAAAATTATAAAAAAATGTTCATTTAAATTGTTTATAAATTAATACATTTTATTCAAAATCTCAAATGCATAATGCATGCATTTTTTATTTAATTATCTATACTTTTATGTAAAAGATATACCACATATATAATACACACACATTATTAGATAAAAGATAGAAATAACAGACAGACAGACAGATAGATAGACAGATAGATAGACAGATAGATAGATAGATAGACAGATAGATAGATAGATAGATAGATAGATAGATAGACAGATAGACAGATATCATATCTGCTGCAAGTGTCTGGTTGCCCTCGGTGACCAATCCTCGACCTCTGACCCAGTTTTTGCGCAACAGAAAGGAAATGAGGAGTCCAGCCGCATGCATAGCTGACATACTTCTGCTCGTTGCACAAGCACATAACGGGGGAAAAGTGCATGGAGGAGGAGGACAGGAATAAGAAAACCAGATCAAAGAGAAGCCCAAACAGAAAGAACTCGTCTGAGCTGCAGCCGGCGGGATGAACCGTGGATGAACTTTACACAGCGTGTGAATTAAAGATCAAGAGCGCTTCAGAAGATTCCCGAGCGGAGCGACTCGTGTCACTGGAGGAATCTTTATTCTGACGGGATCAGACTGTCTTAGAGGCAGCGAGACGGTAAAAACCACGGTAAACACAAGCACTGGAGCAAAACCTGTGGCTTTTACACTCGATTCAATCTAATGCTGTTCATATGCAGGTCATTATATAAATGGAGCTGCGGTTATATAACATTCATGATTAGTTCAGTACGCAGAACAGACCTGATTTCTGAAAGTACAGCTGTGATACCATGGTAATACCACAGTAATCTGTTATACAGTTGATATCATAACTATTCACCATTGTATCTTCTAAGTCTGATCATTCCTTCTCCAAACAAACAACTAAACATTATAACACCGTGATACCATATCAAACACAGTGATACCATGGTAATCTGTCCAGTGTCATGTTAATACTCAACATGGTAATACCATGGTACCATATCCAAATAACACAGTACTACCATGGTACCTTCTTTAAAATAGCATGGTATTACTATGGTGCATATTCAACAAAATATGATATTACCAAGGTACCTTTTCCAAAAAAAAACAAAAAAAAACATAGTAATACAATAGTATTTTTCTCCAAACTGTGAAATATCATGGTAAATGTCCACATAACTTGGAAATACCATGGTACCATATCAAGAATAATTGCAATAATATGTAGTAAATAAATAAACTGAAATTAACAAAATGATGGTATTTGTTCAACAAACATATAACCATGGTAGCTTTTTCCAAAAACAACAACAACTTAGTAATACCATGGTAAATATCCCAAAAAGGCATGACATTACATTAAAAACACACCAGTACCATGGTAAATCTCCACACACCAGTGTTTTTATTTTATTTTAGTATCACTTACATTCTGTAGTGTTTGTTAATATTTGAATTAGGTTTTATTTTATATTTTAATTTCAGTTATTGTGTATTTTTGTCACTTTTATTAGTTTTTTAGTTTTAGTTATTTTAATATGTCAGCTTACATTAAACCAAAGTTTAGTTTAGCTTTTTATATTATTTTAGTTTATGCCTATAAGTAATGAAACTGTTTTTTTATTATTGATTTGGTTTTAGGTAACAATATTAACCCTGTCACACACCGTGGTAATACCATGGTACCATATCAAGAAAAACACTACAGCAATAGCATGGTAAAAACATGACATTTTCTTGGTGCATGTTCCAAAAGCCATGATAATACCACGAAGCCATGTCTGAAAACCATGGTACAACCATGATCAGTGACCAAACAACATGGGAATACCATGGTACTTTTTTGTTAGCTAAGTAATGAATGAAGAAGTCACGTGGTTGTGTGTGTAAGTGTGCTACACACCTCTGGAGAGCAGGAGAGGAACGGTTTGATGGCGATGTCTGAGTCGTGAACCTTCAGGTCGTGGTCTCCCAGTCCTCGAGTGATGCCGATGGTGGCCAGGACACGAGCCTGAGCCACAAAACACAGCAGTTAACCACAGCTGACCAACCCAGCTTACTTCTGTAACGTGATGTACTGATGTATGATGCATGGACCCTTTGCAAAGACCCACCCCCTTAGTTACTGTTGCTATGTCCAACAAGCCATGGCACGCTCACACTAGGGATGCACAATTAATCAAATTTTGAAATTATGGATGCCACAATTAAGCAATTAATCGTTTAAAGTCCACTTATGTTATTCTGCGTGCACGTACATGTCATCTTAAGGGTTTTTCCATTGTTTTAGTTTTAGTATAACATTATAATACTATTCATATTTTTACTTTTAAGAAACCAATCCGATGTATAGTTGACATTTGAGGCTTAATACTACAGAAAAGCACTAAAGGTTTTTCAGTTTGAGTGTTTTCAGCTTGTTTGTTTTCATATAAAAATACGGCATGCAGTTGCATCAAACAACGGTATAAACATCATACAAATACAAACATCGTAATTAATAATCGCAATTACAATTTCAAGGGAATAATCGACAGTTATGATCTCTCACATGTTCTCATGCAGTGAAAAATACATCAGACGAGACAGATCAGGTTACTTCTGGTAGGAAACAAGTCTCAGCTTTCAAATGTGGTCATTTTTTAAGAAATTCAAACAATAAATAGCGTTTCTCTTTAATGTGTGGTGACAGATGAGCACGTGAACCGTTCATCTCTTCCTTTTTACTAGTTATAGCACAAAACAAACATGAATGAACCGCTTGTTTCTACTGCGGAAAGACGTCGATACACTATTTTTCAAGCGGAAGTCGTTAATCTACTCTCCTGTCTGGTTTGTCGGACTGAATAGCAGATTCGGCCTTATGATTGGTCAGATCACCTGTCAATCAAACTCCAGTCGAAGGGTGGATTGGTTCCAAAAAGGGATTCCACAGAACCATCATTTCTGGTTCTGCAAGGAACCTTTGAGTGTGAAGAACGTTTTAAAAATCTAAAGAACATTTCCCCACTATGAAGAACTGAGAGAAGTGTTATCGAGTCAGAGACGAGACGGGGAGGGGTCAGGATTCAGAACAGATGCCTTGTGAAGCTGAGACCTCCTTGAAGAAGACTGGAGGCCGATCTCCTCCTGGTTTCAGCCGTCACACCAGACTGATCTCAGTTCAGCACCACAGACTGAACACGTTAACACCCCGACGGGAGCACAAACACTGCAGGACGACCCACACACACTCACATTTAATACTGCTGGAGGCTGAAAGGAATAGTTCACCCAAAAATTACAGTTTCTGAAGATGTGCTCGCCCTCAGTTCATCCGAGATTAGGATGAGTTTGTTTCTTCATCAGATTTGGAGAAATGTAGCATTGCATCACTTGCTTACCAATGGGTGCCGTCAGAATGAGAGTCCAAACAGCTGATAAAAACATCACAATAATCCACAGCACTCCAGTCCATCAGTTAACATCTGGAGAAGACAAAAGATGAAACACATCCAGCATTAAGACGTCCATAATCCATAATAACACTTCCTCCAGTGAAAAAGTGCATCTGCTGTTGTCTCTCACATCAAAATCCAGACACATATTTGTTTAGAGCTGTTTAAACGCTGCTTGATCTGTGCAGATTTCTCTCCTGATTCCACACCAGAACACTTTTTCACTGGAGGAAGTGTTATTATGGATTATAGACTTGTATTTTAGTTAAAAGTGTCTTAATGCTGGATGTGTTTCATCTTTTGTCTTCTCCAGATGTTCTCTGATGGACTGGAGTGCTGTGGATTTCTTGTGGATTATTGTGATGTTTTTATCAGCTGTTTGGACTCTCATTCTGACGGCACCCATTCACATCCATTGGTGAGCAAGTGACGCAATGCTACATTTCTACAAATCTGATGAAGAAACAAACTCATCTACATCTTGGATGAACTGAAGGTGAGTAAATTTGCAGCACATTTCAGAAACTTTAATTTTTAGGTGAACTATTCCTTTAAATACTAGTATTAAGTGATGAGTCTTACTGTAGCTAACACCACTAATTCATTAATTAGCCATTTCTGCGGTGAGGAATGATAATGCATCTTTTTTCAATCTCTTGGTCTCACTGACATAAAAACAACAGACGTGAAATCTCACAGTGCAACTGCTTCTGAACATCTGAAGATGTTTTATTACTTTTTTTGTGTGTGTGTGTGCTGGCCTTGAAGTTCCTTTCTCTCTGAAGTTCTCTGATATGATGGTTTACTCTACAAATCTGGCAAAGAGGAATCCAGAAAATGTTTCACGTTTTAATTCTTTCTTAAAAGAGAAAAATAACTAAAATAGTCTCTAATCGCTACGAAATGTGATTCACAAACACACGAGCTAACTGACAGGCGTTTGGTCTTGATAAGATCAGCCGGAGAGGAAAGTCTTCTCAAACACAGAGCATGGTGTTGCATTTTAATGGAAGATTATGAAAGCTATTTTCTTTACGATAAAGATGTATAATTAACAGGACGACCCTCCTGTGACCGTGTCGACAGTCTTACCTTTTTTCCTTCTCCGTATACGAGTGGAAACTTCAGATCTTCCTCCTGCACTGTTTTATACGCCCTGCGCAAAATAACAGAGCAAACATTAAACAGCAGCTGAAGCACGTCTGAGACTTAACAGAAAGAAGAGCACAGTACCGTCTACACTTTGGAGTCAAGAAGTTGTTTTTTGTAGGAAAATGTATATTTTTATTCAGCAAATGTGCATTAACTTTATCAAAAGTGAGAGTAAAGACATTTATAATTACAAAACAAGTCTATTTCAAATAAATGCTGTTCTTTTGAACTTTCTATTCATCAAATAATTATATTTTCACAAAGATATTGTGCAGCCAACTGTGTTCAACATTGATAATAATCAGAAATGTTTCTTGAGCAGCAAATCATCATATTAGAATGATTTCTGAAGATCATGTGACACTGAAGACTGGAGTAATGATGCTGAAAATACAGCTGTGCATCACAGAAATAAATTACACTTTAACAGAGATTCACACAGAAAACAGATGTTTTACATTAGAATAATATTTCACAATTTTTCTGTATTTTTAATGTAATAAATGCAGAAGAGTTTACATTAAAAAAAGGACATTTCAAATCTTACCAACCCCAAACAGAAATTTCAAATCACTTTCTTTCTTCAGTGAAGCACAAAATAAGAGATTTAAGTAATGTATGGTCACTCTTTTTCATACAAATATAATAAATATTCACCAAAGCTTTTGAATTTCAAAAGTGTTCATGAGAGATGAAGCAATGTCAATCTGTGAATGAATCATTCGTTACGTCAGATCTTTTCAATTGTTTCAGTTGATGCAGGTCACAAAAGCTGGAAATTTGAGTCAGCTTCTCATTCAGATCTACTGTACAGAAGACTTGAAATACAGTCAAGAGTCACATACAGATAACAGATAAGACACACACTCACACACACACACACACACACACACACACACTCTCATTCAGATCTACTGTACAGAAGACTTGAACACACCACACACACATCACAGGTGAGTGAAAACACTCACACACACACTCACACACACACACACACACACACACACACACACACACTCACACACTCACACTCACTCACTCACACTCACTCACACTCACACACACACACACACACACACACACACACACACTGACACTCTCACACACTCACACACACTCACTCACACACACACACACACACACACACACACACACACACACACACCACGCACTCACTCTCTCTCTCACACACACACACACCCACACACACACACACACACTCACTCTCACACACTCACTCTCTCTCTCTCACACACACACACGCACACACACACACACGCACTCTCTCTCTCACACACACACACACACACACACACACACACACACACACACACTCACTCTCTCTCTCTCACACACACCCACACACACTCACACACACACACACACACACACACACACACACACACACACACACACACACACAGATACACACACTCTCTCTCTCTCACACACACATTCTCTCACACACACACACACACACACACACACACACACTCACTCTTCCTCTCTCACACACACACACTCACACACACACACACACACGCACACACACACTCTCTCTCACACACACACACACACACACACACACTCTCTCTCACACACCCACACACACACACACACACTCTCTCTCACACACACACACACACACTCACTCTCTCTCACACACACACACACTCACACACACTCTCTCTCTCTCTCGTTCTCAAGGTGAACCTCTCACAGCCGTTCACTGACCATTTGATGCAAATTACACAACACATCTATACTCGTGGATGAAGAGAACATTTGATCACGTCTACACACATTTCCATTAATGCATTAAATATTGTGCAAAAGGGTTATACATATAAATTGAAAAGTACACTATTTTTGTTGACATCTGTACAAATATACAAGATAAGATTTTATTGATTAATAATATAAATTTTTATTTTACATTTAGTAAATAAAATTTAAAATAAGTAAATAATCATGATATTAATATTGTTTTAATATGTAAATATAATTTTTAATTGACAGGGTTAATTTTGTTTGTGTGTTTTTCACAGTACCACAATACATTTTGTCAATTTCTGTTCAAATATACAGATCATATTTATTTATTTTTATTGATTAATAACAGTAATCGGTATTTATTTAAATAATAAATAACAATAATTAACAAATACTAATTGTTTGTGACCAACCAGAGTTCATTTAGTTTTTTGTCTTTTTTACAAACCACAATTATTATATGATTTTATTAATCAATTACATCAAGTACTATTTTCAGCAATAATTGTCATTTTAATATAATAATACATAATAACATTATTTTTATATTTTTATCATATATATATTTTTTTTATTTTTTTTGTATGTATTATCTATATATATATATATATATAATAAAATAACTATAGATGTTACTTGTTTTAATTTATTTGATTAATATTTTTATTTTATTAATTAATATAAGGTGTAATTTTATGTAATTAATAATTGTTAAATGTAAATAATTAATACATATGAACCTAATATTATATTACTTTATTTTATAACTAATAATAATTAATTATATATATATTAATATGAAATTTTATTTGATTAATAATGATTTAATTATTTGAGTTTCTGGTCTGTTATTGCAGTGTCATAATAAAGGCTCATAAAAACAAAACGAGCTCTGATTGGTCACTTTCACACGTCAGTCAGGTGGACTCTTCCTAAGTGGGCGGTCCTCGAGCAAAAATAATATGAATATGAATCAGATCCATCTCCTCACCATCCGTTCATGGTGAAGTCTCGGTACAGCATCCTCTTCCCAAGCTCTTTTTTCGTGACCCTTCTGGGAAACTCCAGGTGTGTGAACTCGTTCCCCAGCAGCGACGGCTGCAGGTGAGCCTGAGAGAGAACACTCGGTGTGAATCCACACACGTGCAGGAACACAAACAGAACTGAATCCAGATTCCCCTCACCAGGAACTGGAGTCTCTGGCGCTCCGATTCCGGAGTGAAGGAGCTGGACACGGGGATGACCTCTCCTCCACGGATGATCAGAGCCCTGAAGAGAGAAGAGCTTACACAATCATCCAGAATTCAGCAGAAGAAGAGGAGAGGAGGCACTCAACAGAGCAGAGTGGAGCGAAATATTATTACTATTTAAAACAGTTTTCTGTGTGAATCTCTGTTAAAGTGTAATGTATTTCTGTGATGTGCAGCTGTATTTTCAGCATCATTACTCCAGTCTTCAGTGTCACATGATCTTCAGAAATCATTCTAATATGATGATTTGCTGCTCAAGAAACATTTCTGATTATTATCAATGTTGAACACAGTTGTGCTGCACAATATTTTTGTGGAAACTGCGATGCATTTTATTTTTCAGGATTCACAGATGAACAGAAAGTACAGCATTTATTTGAAATATAAATCTTCTGTAACATTATAAATGTGTTTACTGTCACTTCTGATCAATTAATATTGATTTAATATTAATTAATAATGCGTCCTTGCTGAATTAAAGTATTACTGACCACAAACCATGTGAATTACTGAAATTATTGTTAATAAATGTCATTACTGTCCAGGGTTTCCGCAGGCTTTATGAAGGTAAATTTAAGACTTGTTAAGAGCTTTTTATGAGTCAAAAAACAATATATCATTATGGTATCAAATATGTAAAAATGTAAATATTTAGTATTAGTAATGCTAATCTGAAAACACAATCTCCAACTTTTTCATTAATCTTTACAAAAATAATAATAATAATAATAATAATAAGCTTAAGGCTTGAATATTTCTGCTCACAAACACTAGAATATAGAAATAACTTTTATTGTACCCTCTGATGCAAAAAAGCTCTTTTTTTCCCGTGCAAATGTAGAAAAAGATTCTTAAATCAAGATACATTTATTTGAGAAGCAAACTTACTTAAGATAAGAAGTCTTGTTTTCTAAGAAAATGATTAAAAAGTTGTGATTGAAGTGAAGTTTGATTAAAAAAGTGTTTAATTCAAAGAGAAATCAACTTCTCATCCCCCACTGACAGAATCTGTTTCAAGCATAATCTCATTTAATGTTGTTCAGTTGCTCAGAAAATAAAACTTTACGTCCAATTTGCATCTCAAGTAAATGTATCTTTATTTAAGGATGTTTAGATATCTGTACTGAAAAACACAACTGCTGAGGAAGATACCTGCTGTCTCTTTCAGCTGGACCTAAGCTCTCTTAAATGAGAATAAATGAAGTATGTGATGTGGTTTGGGGATATTCAGTCTCACCTGCTGTCTCCGGCATTGGCCACGTACAGTTTTCCAAGTAAATACACCACCGCTAAAGCAGTACATCCTCCAGATATACAGTAAACCATCCTCTCCCGAGCGATGTGAGCATCCTGAGAACACACCAGCACACAGAGATCTCAGTCAGGGTCAGTAAAACCCACAGGGGACTGGATTCAGTCCATATATTAAAGTAAAACACACACACACTACCGGTCACAAGTTTGGGATCAGAGCGATTTTTTATGTTTTTACAGGAGTTTCTTCTGCTCATCAGGGCTGCATTTATTTGGTCAGAAATACAGAAAAACTTGCAAAATGTTATTTCAATATAAAATAATGGTTTCTATTTTAATCTCCTTTAAAATAGAATTTATTTCTGTGATGCAAAGCTGAATTTCCATCATCATGACTCCAGTATAAAGAGTCACATGATCTTCAGAAATCATTCTGATATGCTGATTTATTATTAGAATTATCAATGTATCAACAGCTGTGCTGACAAATATTTTTTTGGAAACTGTGATACTTTTTTCAGGATTCTTTGATGAATAAAAAGTTAAAAAGAACAGCACTTATTCAAAATATAAATCTTTTCTAACAATATAAATCTTTGCTATCACTTCTTAACGATTTAACACATCCTTGCTGAATAAAAGTTATCATTTCTTTCAAAAAAATAAAAAATAAATAAATAATGTACTGTCCCCAAACTTTTGAACGTTAGTGTATATTGTTAAAAAAGATTTCTCTTTTAAATAAATCCTCTTCTTTTTAACTTTTTATTAATCAAAGAATCCTTAAAAAAATATCTCAGGTTCCAAAAAAATATGAAGCAGCAAAAAAATTATAGTAAAAAAAAAAACAAAAAAAAAAACATTACAAATCTTAATGATCCTAAACTTTAGACCTTTAGTGTAAGATCGCTGCTTTCCATCTATAAGTACACTAGACTCATTTATGCTCACCAAAGTTAAAAGTACAGTAAAATCAGTAAAATTGTGAAATATTTTTACAATTTAAAATAACTGTTGTCTATCTGAATATATTTTAAATTGTCATTTATTCCAGTGATGCAAAGCAGAATTTTCGTTAACAAGCGCTGCCTGCCATCTAGTGGCCATGTGCGTTTACTACAGCGACTGATCCAAGGACTCACCATCTCCTTGAAGGCATTCTCTATTGCTCCCACCACCAGACTCTCCTGTTTGATCTTCTTCTCCATGAAGAACCGCGGGGCCATGGTATTAGGGGACCCCGGGGCCCCGGCGGCCCCTCTGAGCGACGCCGCCCGCGACAGGCCTCTCTGGGAGCATCCGGCAGACGGGTGGAGCTGGTGGACGGGGTTCTCCTCGCCGAGGCAGGTGGGTGGCTGCAGGGACGGGTTCTGCAGGATCTCCAGCACCTCCTGCAGCTGCTCCTCGATGTGCAGGTGGAGGAACTTGGCAGCGAAGACCGCGGCTCCGGAGCCACCGTGACCATCAAACAGAGCCCAGTAGTGGAAGTTCTGCTCCTTCACCTCCTGCACACACAGATTCATGGAAACATCAACACGCACAGATACTGTCTTTTAAAACACACACACAGAACACACTTGTGCACATTTAAAATCATTACGTTTTAATCTTTTGTTGCGCTTTAAAAAAAAAAAAAAAGCACTTATTTTGATGTGTTGACACATACTAAAGCACATGGAAAAGACTTGATTGTATTTTGTTATTTGTTAGTACATTTAAAGTTGATATATTTTAAGTGCACTAACTTGCAGCGTCACCACAAATGTGTAAATACCAAATCCATGACATACAAGTTTCAATAGAAATGGCATTAAAGTGTATTTTAGTTTATCATAAATGGATGTTCATCAGTACTTCAACCATATTTCAAAATCATTTATACATTTTAAAAATGATAATATTTAAACATTTACACTCAGTTGCAATTAAACCGGACACTTAATGTGTATTTTTTAAAGTGTATTATGTCCTTAAGTGCTCTTTTTAAAAGTATGCCAAAGTGCAGACTTTTTTTATGCTTTTCTGTTGATATTGACATAAGCCAAGAAAAATCATATTGAGCTATAATATCACAGCCTATGTTTCTTGATCAATTTAATTATTTCCAGATGAAACTTCTGTTGCAATATGTTACCCTACAGACGTTAAATGCATTGTAAATGGCATTCATCATGTTCTCTCCACATGCTTCTGGAACTAGAAACATTCTGAGGGACATTTCTAGTGCTTTTGTGCAGACTATAAAGACTACAGATAACAGATTTAAGAGCCAAATCAGGTTTATGTGCCGAGAGAACAAAACCAAAGTGGCTTGGAAATTATTTGTCACAGTATAATTTCCAAAAAATCAGTAATATATTTTTTATTACTTAAAGTATATTACAGTTTAATATTATTATTACAATATATTATTTCACTTTAATTTGTAATATTTTGTATTAATAATAATCACACAAAAATCAATAATTCTTATTTTATAGTCGTATTGAATTGGTCAAGAGCAGAATGTGGCCTGTGAAAACTCAAGTGAAAAAAATAAGCTACAAAATAAAATCTCTGTTGGCTTTGTGTTGACTGAAAGAGGACTGAGTTGTTCTTGTAAAGAGCAAACCCAAGTCTAAATACTCAATTTTTCCCCCAATTACATTTTTGATTTTTTTATGCAGATGCACTTCCCAAAAATGAATGGATGGATGTATGATAGATACTGTAGATGGATATATATGTAGATGGATGAATGAATAAATGGATGTATGGATGGATGGACAATATACAGTATAATCACAGAAAAAGTAAATATCACAGTGTAATGTTTTCCTGTATCTGGCAGCACATCAGTGTGAGTGAATGATAACTGCTGGTCATGATTGAGAGCGTGGCAGACGCCTCACTGAGCTGTCGATGGACTCCAGGAGGTCTGCGCTGGGCAGCGAGGAGCGTCTCCTGGTGGGCGTGTAGCTGGGGCTGGACGGGTCTGTGGGTCTCTTCCTGAGCTCTACCACCTCACAGCACGCCTGGTCCTCGTTCAGGGCACTTTTACCTGCGTTGATCACCCTGCAGAGACACAGAACATCATCACGGTGTCTTCGTGAACACAGCCTCTATACATCTGCAGGAGGTCAGATTTAACCCAGGGCTGAAAACATGATGATGATGATGATGATGATGATGGAATAGTGTGTCTTGCTCAGCCTTCATCAGGTCTTCATCAAGCAAAGCTTTTCGAGTTCCTAAACGCCTCTGGATGATGCACAACTGCCGTCATCTCCTCAGATGAGTCACAGCGGGAGACTAAACAGGACAAGAGCATCTGATAATTGCCCCCATCACAACAGGGTTTCCACGGAAACCCATTCCTGCATGCTCATTTGTTAATGAGGATCTACAGGGGGTCATTTGTGACGTCTCACTCCCACTGCTGGACACGAGGTTAGATAGACAGATAGATAGATAGATAGATAGATAGATAGATAGATAGATAGATAGATAGATAGACAGGTTGGTTGGTTGGTTGGTTGGTTGGTTGATTGATAGATTGATAGATTGATAGATAGATAGATAGATAGATAGATGATTGGTTGATAGATAGATAGATAGATAGATAGATAGATAGATAGATAGATAGATAGATAGATAGAAGGATTATAGATAGATAGATAGATAGATAGATAGATAGATAGATAGATAGATAGATAGATAGATAGACAGATAGATAGATAGATAGATAGATAGATAGATAGATAGATGATAGATAGATAGATAGACAGATAGATAGATAGATAGATAGATAGATAGATAGATAGATAGATAGATAGATAGACAGGTTGGTTGGTTGGTTGGTTGGTTGGCAGATAGATAGATAGATAGATAGATAGATAGATAGATAGATAGATAGATAGATAGATAGACAGATAGATAGATAGATAGATAGATAGATAGATAGATAGATAGATAGACAGATAGATAGATAGATAGATAGATAGATAGATAGATAGATAGATGATAGATAGATAGATAGATAGATAGATAGATAGATAGATAGATAGACACAGTAGATAGACAGATAGATAGATAGATAGATAGATAGATAGATGATAGACAGATAGACAGATAGATAGATAGATAGATAGATAGATAGATAGATAGATAGATAGAATGATAGATAGATAGATAGATAGATAGATAGATAGATAGATAGATAGATAGATAGATAGATAGATAGATAGATAGCTTTAGCTCTGATCTCAGTTAAAGGCAGAGGTCAAAAGCACAGTCTGTCGCTCTTGTTCTATTGTTCTGGTTAATCCTCCGCTGCTGCAGTTAAACATCAGCATCAGTGAACTGTACCGCGCTCAGAGCCGGGAGCCGCAGGACATGAAGAGAGAAGAGGCTGTCAATCTCACTTCTCTACACCAGCACCAGGAGGGAAGTGAGTCAGTCACACATGAACATCCTCATATCAGAGCAGTAAAGGTGAGACAGAATTATATTTAAAGGAGATTTCCCAGACGCAGTGCTGTTACAAACACTAAAACACCTAAACTAGACTATAAAAATATATTTCGGGTAATTTAAATACTTAAAAGCTGAAATAAAACTGAGATGAAACAAAAAAAAAAAAAAAAAAAAAAAAAAAAAAAAAAAAACTAAAAATGAGAAATGTTGGCAACTAATTGAAATAGTTTAGGCAGAACACTAAAATAAAAATTAATTCAATTTAATTAAAACTAAAATTGCTAAAACATAAATGAAAATAAATGAAAGCTAAATGAACAGAACATTGATAAAACTTCAACTAAAATGTATGTTGAAAAACATGAAAGCTAATAAAAAATATTAATAAACACTACAATAGTATATAAATAACGCGGCTCATTATTCTATTCTCTGAGTTTGGGAATGATTAAAAGCAGTGTGTGTATATCATGGCTCACACACAAGACTTGGATTTTGATGGCAAACACAAACGCATGAAACTCAAGCTGGGCTGACTGAAATCTGATTTCATAAGCATTATTCAGTGCAGCGACTGCTGTAGCTCTACAACTAGAGAGCTTGAGGTGAATTAGGTTATGATAGACTGCGCAAAACGCGCGCATGCGCCCTGCGAAACCTGCATGGAAATGAAAGTATGGATGTGTGTCATGGATCTTTCATTTTCTGTTCCTCGTGCGATTATTATCACGAGGAACGCAAACATTCCGCAGCATCCGCGTAGCGTACTGAAATCAGCGCGCGTTGTCTCGCGCGTCGCTACTCACTCCGCGTATCCGGTGGCCCAGGGCAGCTTCATCTCCTTGAGGATGAGGATGGGTCTAGAGATGTGATCCGCCGAGCACTCCACCTCGTCCGGTGACAGCGCGAGGAAATCCGGCCTGCTGTACGGGAACCGGGGCGGTAGATCAGGATGGGTCTCGTGCGCGCTGGAACCAGAAGCCATGATGCCGCCGATGATGCTGGAGACCGCGGACCGCACGCGTGTTATCATCATGATGATGATGGTGGTGTGTGTGTGTGTGTGTGTGTGTGGTCACGGGCTGAAATAAATGAACGCCGGCGCTCAAACGCAACGCAGCAGGAGCGCACCTTCAGCACGGCGGAACTGAACGTCACCACGTGACAGTCCTGTCGCGGGTCACTGGGTCACTTCGGTGACTTTGACCCTCATACTGTTCACATTTATTTCACTTCCTTGCTGTACGTGTAAAAAACAAACATATACTGATACCATCACTGAATATACATCTACAGTGTCCAAGCTACACATATTATTATTGTAAAAACAGTAAATTATTGCATAATAACTGCATGAACCTCACCCTAAACCACAATTATAACCCTGTGTTGTTATTATGTGCTTTAATATAGGCTATAATTACCTTATAAAAGGTTCACCTTAAAATAAAGCGTACCCAATAAAACACCAAAAAAATAGGAATAATTTTTTTTTTTTTTAATAAAATCAGTTCATATCAGTGCAACAATAACAAAGCAAACCACATCACTAAACAGAGATAGTGTTGTATAATAAGGACAACTTAAAATAAAGCATAACCAGTAAAATAAAATAAAATAAAATATACTTTTATTAAAATGCATTCATATTTGCTCATAAATCACCAAAATAAACCACATCACTAAACAGAGATAGGCTAGTGTTGTATAATAAGGACAACTTAAAATAAAGTATAACCAATAAAATAAATGTGTTGTTATTATGTGCTTTAATATATAATTTCATAAATCACCAAAATAATCCACATTACTAAATAGAGTATAATTTAAATAAATATTGTTAGTGTTATAGAATAAGGACACATAAAGTATAACCAGTTCATATCAGTTCAACAATCAATAAAAAAACATTAGTAAATAGATAAACAAATATTATAAGCGCTAGATAACAGTTAAAAAAGATGAGTTAGTTTTTATATAAAGTTGTTGTTTTTTTTATTTTTTTTTTTTATAATGTTGTGTGTGTTTTGAGTGTGTATATATGGGTATATAAAGTGTTTTTTATTTTTAAATTTTGTGTGTTTTTTATTGTGTGTTTTGTGTTGTGCTGTTTAAACAACATCACACTCAACAACTGTTTGAATAATCCCAGGAGGATTATACGATTTGTGCACAATCACTAGAAATACATGCCATCTGTTATAGCTGTTATCTGCCTAACAACTACAATCAGCATGTAATCCAGTTCAGCAACCAAAGCCATACAGAAAATTAAACAGCTCACTAGATGAAAACTATCTCTGTTTACTCACCCACATGTTTGGTTAATCGACAGATCTGTGTGAAAGACATATGAATATTAACTCATAAAGCTATCGTATAACTTCAGAAGACTTTACTGTTGTAATTATTTTAAAATATACTTTAAACAGACGTAATCAATAAATAGAAATACAGTACCAGCATTTTGTTTGGGGCAAGAAATAAAGTGCTGTGATTGGTGGTGGAAATGAAGAACGCACTGATATTAGTACATTTACAGACTGTTTAACAAGCTCAGAGGTGGCATGCATGCATTTCAATTCATAATAACAATGTTATGAGATTATTTTTTTAAATATAAAGTATGATTTAAATAACTGAAATCCAGTAGGTGGCGGCAAGTCATTGATTTGATCACTGAATCATTAATTCAATCGATTCATTCAAACGGCTGATTCATTCAGGAACGAATCTGATTTTTTTTTTTTTTTTTTTTATAGCTGTTCACATTTTTTGTTTTAAATGTGGCCAATATCAGATTCCAATGTGAACAGATCCTAGTTCTGAACTGAGCTGCATGCGCAAAAGAACAATACGAACAGGATTGCCAGGTTTTCACAACAAAATCCACAATAAATAAATAAATGAAGTTGTCAATTTAATACTTAAGAGTTCCGACACGTCACTGTACTCCCACTGACTACCTTTTGCCGTCGTCTTGATATCTTTGGGTATGTAATATCTTTGAAGTGACTCCCATGAGCACAGAATCAGGAAAAAAAGTCGCATGAATTCAAACATGATCTGCAGTCGATTTCCTAAACATCTGACCTGTATCGGATTTAGTACCACATATTGAAGTGGCCCAAATCGGAATTGAAAAGATCAGATTCTATGTGGTTTGTGCTGTTCACACTGTCATGAGAAAAACAGATCCGAGTCACACATAAGCAATAAAAAACGGATTTGGGCCCTGCAATGTGAATGTATTACTACATTTACATACTCAGATCGCTTTCTTTAGGCTAATGAATGGATCAAATATAGACCCCCCCCCACCACCACCCCCTATATTTCTAGCCCTGGCTGTCATGTCTCATTATGGCCACTAGATGTCAGTGTTTCCTAACAAGAAATGGCCGACGGTCTCTATTCAACATCTCGACTGGATCTGGTTCACTACAGAGAATGTGAAAGGTTTGACAGGGTCTCTTATCGTCAGGATCACTGCAGGTTAATCCTGGGCCTGATTCTGCTTCCAGAAAACACCCTCAGGGCCGCTGGGTAGATTTATGAGCTCAGCGGTGCCAAACACATGTGCTGCCTCTCAATACTGATCTTACGGATGGTCTGAGAGTAAGATTTAGGATTGGGTTTGGGTCATTTGTTAGTTTTATTGCTTTCTGGCATGCTCTGTCATGTCTGATGTGGAAAGTGTGTTGTCCCACTGAGGCGCTGATGTGTGTATTTACTGCTGCCTGGCTGTTTATGAGAGAATCTGAATTATTCTTTCTGCCTGTTTTGGATGGATTACTGTTGATTAAACAGAAACAAATCGCGGTAATCTGTCAGAAATTCATCTCACAGATTAAAGCTCTGCTGCTGAACTGACTGGGACTCTACATAGACTCTACACAGTTTGCTTCTCACTGAAGACTCAATTACTGTACAATTTATTTCATTTTTTTTTCTTGATGTAAGCATTCTGTGGTAGGCCTTTGTGAGTTGACTGGTGCAACCTGAAATATAAGCATTTAAACGCTATTTGAGTGCAAGGAACATCATTCATGTCAGATATTGTTGCTTGAAATATGCTACTTAAATGTGAGTATGAAAAGCTTTTTTTTTTTTAAGATTACAGGGTTCAGGGTAAAGATGCAATGCCACATAAAATTGCAATACATAAAAATGCATTGATAAAGTGCTTTGATATGTATTTTGAAAATGTCTTGGAGAATGATCTTGTGAATTAATATGTGTTTTTTTGTGTATTTTTTTTTGTTTGTTTTGGCCTTTGTTTATTCCAAATGTGTCTCTTTGAACAGGCATTCTCTTCATCTTTTTATATTAAACTAATAATTCAAAATTAATTATTAAACAATGGCAGGACAGCGAAAGTGGGTCACTAACAAAACACTAACAAAAGTGTAATGTAAGTAGCATTGTTCTGGACGTGTACCATGGCAGTACTATGATTCTGAACATTTACAATGCTAATACCCCGGTATTCTTATAAAATATAAATATCATGGAGCATGAATATGCTAATCATTCTGTACTATGTTGTTTAAAGCATCCCCCTTAAAAACAATGTGCATTCACAAGACACAAAACCTTGGATAATTTATCTTGATACAATGTCACAGATCACTAAATTACATCAGTTCACATCAAAACCGGTTTATATTCAGATTAATAAGCTAATCATCTGGCTGTTCACATGGTAAATAAATAAAAAATTAAATCCTTAAATCCTCCAAGAGAATATTGTTCCAGACGGATCCGAGACCAGCGTCACTCTGCCAGATCCCCTGAGAACTGATCTGAGATCAGGACAACTTTCATCAATAACTTGCGAGACATCGGGTCATCGAGCAGAAGAACGCGAGACCATCTCAAAGAGTGACATTCTCGAGTGTAATTGGATTTGAAATGTCAGGCGTCCTCGTCTCTGGAAACCTGCGTGTTGTTTAGTGATGTTTTAATATGTTTGATGTGTTGCTCACAGACCTGAATGCCAGTGACGTCACGGCCAGTTTATTAAGCACAGGTTTGAAAAGATACTCAAGGGCAAATGTTATTAGAAACAATAAAAATTGAAATGTTTAATACAGTCACACTAATGAGTTGCATGCACTGGTGATGTGGTTTATTTAATTGGCTGAATTGCTTTATAAAAGCTGCACTTTTTAGGGGACAATCTGCAATGAGCCCACTTATAAATAAACATGAAAAGGGGACAATTACTGCTGGGAATATCAATAGAAAATACCTACAAATCTCCCATTTAAATAGACATTAATTTACCGCTAACAGTGTCACGTCTATTACGCTGACATTTTGTGAATAGAGCACCTTCATGAGCTTCATTTACATATAAAGTACTTTCTGTGATGAAAGGAAAGACTTCATTTAGGTTTCACCGCACAAGCCTGTATCTCATGCTGAAGCGTCTCAACTCTTTGGTGAATTTGAGTGATTGGCTTTATATTGTTGTGATGATTGCATTCATTCAAAGTTATCTGGTGTTTAATCATATTTTCAAAATGTTAGCACAAATATTTTATTTATACATGGTCCATAAAACATCTGTCTTCTAAGATGTTCTATTTGGATGTTTTTAAATGTTACTACTTGCTATTACTTGTCAAAGGTAACCTTTCCGTAATGTCTGCGAAATGGAACGTTCACTTAACATTTAGAACCAAGAAAAAAAAAAGTTTTAAATAATTTCAAAAACTGGACGTTCTGGACATTTGCATGTTTGGAGAACATTCAGAAATAATGTTTTCACAACTTGATGGGAAGGTTAGCAAAACAATCTTCATTTAAAAACATTTTCCTTGAAAGTTTGAATTAAAATAGTTTGCAAGAGCATGAGTAGATGAGATTTTTTGTGCGTGATCATTGTCTTTGCATGCATCAATGTGTTTGTGCATGTGTTTTGTGTGTGCTTTTACTATAAACATGAAAAATATCTAATGCATTTGTGTCCAGTTCATCATATAATAACCTCTGCCTGGGTTTGATCGCACGTGTTCGGCTTTCTCTCAGATGCATCTTTAGTTATGTCAGAATATACAATAGGATAAGGACAAATGTGTTTGTGTTCTATAGGATGAGATTGTTATCTTTGAGTTGTAGTCGGCAGTGAATTCTGGGAAATGTTCATTTATCATCCATGACACCCGTTTCACGTACTGTATACAAAGAAGAGATAAATGATTGAGATTTCCCTTCTGTCATATGAAACACAACACTCGATCAGTCACTGTCTCTCAGACTGTAACGAGCTCCTCGACTGCTTAATGAACGCTTCCCATGACAACATGAACACAGCTGGAGAAGAAGAACAAAAGTTTATAATAACCAGCAGAAGGAAGGGAGGATTTCAGAGGGCCTTCTGTAACCTGAAGCCACTAAGATGCAGTGTTGCGGAAAGTTACTTTTAAAAGCAATGCATTACAATATTGCGTTACTCCCTAAAAAAGCAAATAATTGTGACACTATAGCATGCACAGCTGTTGTTTATATCACTGTGTGTAGCCGGAGGAAGTAACGTTAACTGCAGAAAGATGCTATTATATTTTTGTTCAATAATTTCTTAATGACAATTTTATGATAGGCTACTAGAAACACCATTTTCCCATTTTTTATCACAGGAAATATATTTTATAGTTTCTATACTAAATGATATGTCAATCAGTACTGTGTTATTCATATAGTTTGTTTATTTATTTATTACCTGGAGATAACTTGAAAAACACAAATAAACCATACATTTTCGTAAACCTCTGTTATTAAGCAATCTGTTTGGCAAAAATGAAAGTAATAGTTAAATTCTCATTTGATTATATTTTAAAAGTTAATGTTTTATGCCTTTATTCTTATTACCACCATTTCTGATAATACATTTGAATCAAATATTAAATCAAACATCCAGAAAAAAAGCAACACATAATTTCTAAAAATAAAAGAAAGACAGAAAGCGTTTCATAGAGCCCCATTACTGTAAAAATGATAATAAATTATTGTTACATTTTATACGTGTTATGATTTCAGTAAATTAGATGTGCTTTTTGATTGCAATTTAATTTAACCATTAAAATAGAGTCCTGAAAAAAGAAAGAAAGAAAGAAAGAAAACAGAAGTTCCAATGGCATTAAATAGTACAAATTGTAGTAAGCATACGCTTAATTACTGTTATAATTGTGAGGAGGTCCTTTGGAAATTTTCTCAAAAACTTTGAGAACCCTGTACTAATAAACAACAAGTGATATGCATGCTTTTGCCAAGGTGTTCTGGGTGCTTGTTAAGTGAGTGGTCATGTTAAGAAAGGAAACTATTACAGTCCTAAAAAGCAACATAAACCTCCAGAGCTTCTCTGGGGTCGCTGTGCCGTAAACCGAAGCTCGATGTCTTAAACGCATCACTGAGCTCAGAACATCTACAGATGAGCTCAAGAGGAACAGAGATATTTTCCAAAACAACAGACGCCATGAATCGGTTCCGAAAGCTCTGATGCTTGTGTAATGTTGGAGGTGTTTAGTATTCATATCACCAGAATACACAGCTCTGGGTTCGGGTCAGTTAGTGGCTTTGTGATTCAGTTACGTGGTTTTGGGATTTTTATATCCCTTGAACACCTCTGAGAGAATCTACAGCTGTCATGTCATCTCCAGGAAAGAAAATTAGACTTTGGTGGTTCAATAATTATAATTAATAGTCATGTTTTTTATTTTTTTTATTTTTCATATATGACCTTTTTAAAGACTTTATTTGATTTATCATCCGTCATCAGGTATGCGTGTACAATACAGCATAAAAATTGATGGTGAACTTTACAAGGGTCAATCCTACAGAGCAGTACACTTGTATATTATCCACAAAATTTGTTTTCAAATATTCAGTGATATTAAACTCTTACATTAAACTAATATTAAACTCTTCAGTTCATGCTGTTTTTTTAAAAATCTCTCAATAAAATACAATTCATTTTAAACAGTTTTACTGTTTATTTTTTCTTTAACAAAAAGTTATATATAATTAGTGAATAATTTATGTATCCTCAATATTAACTTCCATCCATTTTTTATTCTGTTTTTGTAAGAATCCAAAAAAAAAAAAAAAAAATCTAACAAAAGACAATTATTAAAAAAGCCAAAAGCAATTAATAAATACTATAATATTATATACATAATATATATATAAATACATTCCATACTAGTTTTCTTTTATTAAAATATCTCAATAAATGAAAAAAAAATTCATTTCTCAAGCATTTTCTTTTATATTTGTAAGAATATTGTATTTTTTTATGTGCTCTCAATATCCATTTGCAATTTAAATTCCTTAAAATTGTGTAAAGCAAGTTAGAATTATTAAGTTAAAATGTCTGAGTGTAATCAAAGCAGATCTGCAAAAAAAGTTACAGCACAAGCATAATAATTTATTAAAAGCTACGGACTTCAGCGGATCAGGAATGAATGACCCACAAACTGAATTCAGACCAACTCTGAGAGAGAACATCTTGATCAGAGCGACTTGTTTTGAAGCTTTACGCAAGAAATCTGCTCTACGCAAGTAAGCTTAAATGCAGATGTGAATGTTTGGAGGTGGATGGTCCTTGAGAGAGAAAACTGCATGAAACCAAACTTAATGGACTTAATGGTTATAAACATAAACCCTCTTTAGCGGTAAAACCAGATAAGAGTCCGTAGTCACTTCCTGTGACAGATCAGGGTCTGTTTCATGCTAATTTCTCCGTTACGGCCTCAGCGTCGGCTCTGGGAACAAAAGGTGTGCATCATCGGAAAAGCACTGCAGGCTTTCTTCAGCTGGAATGAGAAAATCAGACCTACACGCAGATTCATTACATCACATACATGAGAAATCATGACTGTAGGAGACTCAAGGAATATTAATCGGAGCCTGGTTCGCTTCGGAACCTTGTTTGACAAGCTCAGTGAACAACTCAATAACCCTGCTGAAGAAAACCGATCAAACCGGCCTCAGGACAGCGTGCTGGTTTGCACTGGTCAGGATCGATGCTTTCAGATGGTTCTGGGTGCTTGTTAGTTTCTGCCTCGGAGTCCTTGGACTAAACTGCAGAGCTAGACGGTGCTTTTTCAATTTGGCAAGCTCTAATCTGACTGGCTTTACTGTATCAGACTGCCTTGACGAGGAAACTATTGAGGAAAAACAAATGACTGGATTTGCCAAAGTTTTCCAAGTTAGTGGCATCAAATCACTCTTCGAAATAAAGGTTTTGAAAGGGAGATTTTCACTGCACTGTCAAAAAAGAACCATTTTTGATCCCCTCCAAAAATGTTCAGTGAATAGTTCTTAAAATAATATTTTTTTCTTAGTATTTTAATAATCTAAAGAACCTTTTTACACTATATATATAAAAAAACCTTTTATACATGGAAAGGTACCAAGGATTTTAAGGGTGCCAAAAAACATGCAAGCAAGTAAATAAATAAATGAAAACCGTTTTTTTTTAAAGTATAAAGCTGCCAGCGAACAGCATAGATAACTGGACAGAATCAACATTGTCACTGTTAACTAAAAAATATATTTCAAATGTGTTTTCTTTACTCAGATAAAGTTGAAAAATAAAAATAAAAATTGTAAAAAAAAAAAGTATTTTTTTTTTTGAAATTTAATCAAATGTAATAAAATATTTCAAATTAAGAAAATTTGAAATATTGCCTTGTCAACTAAGTTTAAGGAACAATTACTATAACTAAAAGTGAAATCAAAATAAAGATAAATTGAAATATTTTAATGAAGCAAAAACTAATAAAAATGATAAAAGCACATAATACATTTAGTAAAACTTTAAAATCGAAATTAAAACTGAAAATCTAAAAATAAAATCTATTTCAAAATAAAATATAAATAGATGACAATATAAAATCCTTTAATTTAATTAAATGAGTATTAAAAAGAAATAAGTTGAGGTAATAACTAACTAAACTGAAATAAAAATAAAAATAAATCTAAATATAATGTTAATAAAATGCTAAAACTATTTTTTTAAATATTAAAAATATTAATAAATACTATGACAGTATGTAAATACTACAAAGTTGATGCTGGCTGTGCACAACAGGGGAACATCTAAACCAGTTTAAACCAGCTCAGACCACCAAACCTGGCTGTTCTAGGCTGTTATTATTTTTCAGCAAGGAGCATTTCATGGAAACGATTAAGAAAACACAACGTGTTCTTGGTTTTCATATCACATCGAGTCTTCATCCCACAGAAAAGAAACAACTTACATGATTTACATGTAGCTCGATCCGGAATCATTTCTTCTGTTGGTTTTCGTGCTTCACGGCTGCGTCTGGAATAGATTAAGGTCAAAGATGGTAAGAGAGAATGTTAATAAACATGCAAATCTGGTGTGAGAAACTTTGGAGACTGTAGCTCTCTCTCTCTCTCACACACACACACACACACACACTCGCGTGCACGTATACAAACCGCAGCTGTTTGGTCTCTGGACTCACGGACTGGAGAGGAGAAGGTCGGTTAATGCAGGAGAGGACGCGTGTCCTCAAACAGGAAACAAACAGGAAACTCTCAAGCTATTATGGGATGTTTGGAAAGGATCCTACTAGGCAACTTACATTCTGCAACTTTTTGTGATAAAGTGCAAAGAAAAAACAGACTCATATGTCTACTTTGTTTTCTGCTGCTAGTGATACACACTGAATCTTTCACTAAACTACCAACACTGGAACACGATCTATGGGTTAGACCGCTGGTTAGTTGCTTCTACAAAGCGTTTCAGTCAGGCTACTTGTGGTTATTCCAAACAGTATGAAAAAAAGCTAATACAAAGTTAAACCTAAGTCGTATGTGTGGTATAATGTTGCATTTGAATGGCAGATGGTGCTAGAAACGGCTCGGTTGCTAAAAACACATTTGTCACCACAGATCCAGAACTAATATTTCTCGAAGGTTTGATTTATTGGATTTGGCACATGGATACACTGACACATTTGTGAGAGGTGCAACACATTTAAAGTTGGCAGTCAACAATTCTGAGTTTGGAAGCCTGTTTCTGCCACGGGATTAAAAAATAAAATAAAAATTAGTTTTCAGAATTTGGACTTTTTAAGGTTGCATCTGAAAATACTGACTTTTTGTCTTGCAATTCTGAAAAAAAAAAAAAAAAAAAAAAAAAAAACTTGCGAGTTATAAACTGCAAGGTACACGCTCGCCATTATCTTTTACATTCTTATTCTGTGGTGGGAACAAGAAAGTCATAATTACAAGATAAACATAGAATTATGAGAAAAGGTGAGAATTGTGAGATGTAAATGCAGAATTGCAAGAAATATGTTGGAATTGTGAGATATAAACACAGAGTTAAAAGAAAAAAAATCTGAATTGTGAGTTTGTTTCTTAATATATATATATATATATTCCCATGGCAGAAACAGGCTTTCATAGCTGAACATTTCAATATTTTCTTTAAAAAAAAAAAAAAAAAACCTTAACACATACAAACAAATATAGACTATCTGTTAATATAAAGATATCCTGTTATAGCTGTGCATTTATTTACACCTTTAATATATACATAAACAGCCTTAACTGCTAGAATTTCTCAGCATATGTACATTAAAACACCTGAAAAGAGTCCAAACCAGACAAATGACCATTAAAGACGTGACTGGTCATGTGAAGACATTCATTTATACGACAAATCTCATGCCTGGTAGGTTTCATGCCACCAAAGTGAGGCTAATATTTCATAAAGCAGAGCGTTTCCTATGTTTTGTATAGTGCAACATTCATTTATTGTTTGGAAGCTGATATATTTTGTTTGCAGCGACCAGCCCTGTGTGAAATCCACACGCTCGCGCTCGGTTTCGTCCCTGGCAGCAGGTGTCTGGTTTACTTTGGCGCGAGGGTCATGCAGTCGGGGCCAAAATAAATGCAGTGCCGGCTTCGGTAGATGCTTATCGCAGGAAATGCCTCACTGGACTCATTGTGCCACAGTCCCTAAAGAGATTTACTCTGATTTCCATGTTCCCACTGTTTCCTTAATGGACAATTGATCTACATGAGCAATACGAGACGAGAGGTTATGAAGCATGACGTGCGGCAGCGTGAATATATTCGCAATATAACAACCTCAAGTGACTTTTGTAAGATGTTTCTACATAATACAATTTCCAGGACTTTTTTTTTTTTTCTTTTTAAGAAATACACTACAGGTCAAAAGTTTATAAGATTTTCGGAAAAAATCTCTTCTGCTCATCAAGGCTGCTTTTATTTGATCAAAAAATGCTTTAAAAAGGTAAAATATTTTTACAATTTAAAACAGCTGTTTTCTGTGTGAATCTCTGTTAAAGTGTAATTTATTTCTGTGATGCACAGCTGTATTTTCAGCATCATTACTCCAGTCTTCAGTGTCACATGATCTTCAGAAATCATTCTAATATGATGATTTGCTGCTCAAGAAACATTTCTGATTTATATCAATGTTGAAAACATTAAGTGAAAACCATGATACATTTTTTTTGATAATAAAAAGTTTTTAAAAGAGTATTTATTTGAAATAGATATGTTTTGTCACATTATAAATGTCTTTACTGTCACTTTTGATCAATTTAATTCATCTTTGCTAAATAAAAGTATTAATTTTGGATATAAATGGCAGTGTATCACACTTTCCACAAAAATATGTGGCAGCACAACTGTTTTCAACATTGATAATAATCAGAAATTTATTATATATTAGAATGATTTCTGAAGATGAGACACGTGTGACACTGAAGACTGGAGTAATGATGCTGAAAATACAGCTGCACATCACAGAAATAAATTACAGTTTACAATATATTAATTTCGAATTGTAATAATAATTCACAATTTTTACTATATTTTTGATCAAATAAATGCAGCCTTGACTTCTTTAAAAAAACATAAAAAATTCTTAATTCCAAACTTTTGACCAGTACTATATATATATGTATATATATATATATATGTCCTCATCACTTTTATTAACATTATTTTATCAAGAAAATTCATTCTTCTGTGAGAAGATCAAATGGAGCTGGAGACTTTAGCAAAAAAGACCTCCAAAGTTTGAAAAAAAGATCTCAGTAATGTCTCAAACTGTGCTCGGAGATCTCCATATGAACTCCATCCCTCCTCATCCAATGATCTGAGCTGCTCTGCACATTCATTTCACAGCTCTAGACCCTTCCTGGGTGACAACACGTGACCCATTTGAGTCCGCTTTTAGTTTTCAGACACATCCGTCACATCTCCTGAGCAGTAATCGTGCGCTATATTTCATCAGCATCCAGAACTATGAGTCTCCCCGAAGTGCCGATCTATAATACACATTCCCAGGGCCGCCTGCGTCACGTCTCGGCCGGAGCCGACCCGCTGCATTTGGGCGAGTGATCAGACTCTTTCCAGGTGCCTGAGCTACACGTGGGGCTGCGGTTGGCCGTTTTGGTGAGCAGCGTGATTCTCCGTATGCTACTGCTGTCCGAATCCTCCTTCCGGAAGCTCTGCTGGATCTTGTGGCAGCAGGGGAAGCAGTGGGCGAAATCCTGCAGGAGGTGTCCGCTGAAAACCATGTAGATCCACGGGTTACAGCAGCTGTTCAGACTGGCCAGCAGCGCAGACAGAGTGACGGCCGTGTTCTCCGAATCTAGACACACACACAGAAACAATAGCTGCAAATGCTTGAAATAAAGATATTGTCCAATAAATAGTACAAAAAATAATTATTTCCCCACGGAACACAGTTCTATGTCTCACTGTTGACCGTGTACGGTTGCTAAGCAACACAGTAACAATGTTTAACATGGAATGCAAAAATTTATCAACAGTTTAGAACATCCGTCATCCAATCAGAATCTACAGTCACTGAACTGGCCAATCAGCATCCAGGACCGGAACTGAACGTTTATAATTTATGAACTATTAAACAATATAGATACAGTTTAACTATAAAAAGAATAATGTTACAAGGTATTCTTTTTTTTTCCATCAAAAACAAGACCCCCAGACTTATTTATACCGGAAAATGTATGATTATATATATATATATAGCCCTATATATATATATATATATATATATATATATATATATTAGACTTAGTTGGGTTTTAGTAATCTTTAACCAGGTGTTATGTGTTACTATGTTGACAGATATTAGTAAAAAAAAAAAAAATATATATATATATATATATATATATATATATATATATATATATATATGTTATATTATTTATTATTTATATATAATAAACAAATATTTTTTGTATTATTCAAGCTAGAAACATAGCAATGGTAGTTAATATACAGTAGAATGTAACATTTTATCAACAGCTTAGAACATGCATCATCAAATTAGAATTTAGAGTCCCTGTATCGGCCAATCAGCATCCAGGACCAGAACTAATTTTGTTTTATTAATATAATTACATTATCTGGTGTCTATTTTTTCAGCAAAAAGAGACAAATAATAATTTATACAGGTAAAATTATTAATAAAAATTGTAGATGAAGAATTTATCAAATATATATTTTAACTTATTTGGGTTTTCAGTCATTCTGGGGAAGGTGATATTAGTGTAAAATGACTAAACTAATAATTCATTTGTTTTAAATAAAAGTACTTTGTCTTGAGACTACTGTGTGAAAATGGGTTGAACTCGTTTAACTAAACATCCCATAAGCTCATGTGGAATTTTAATGGCAGATTTACACATCGTAAATCAGCAGCTGTTCTGTTTAGACACTATTCTGATCTCATGACTTAAGAACCATCTTTATAAGCATATCAGAAAGATGATATTTAACACGTTAGCACTTCTTTCCAATAGCAGCCATTCACTGCAGTTTAAATTTAAGCTTCAGTGAGCTCCTATAAACATCCTGGTGTAATATAAACCTATATAAGCACTTTTAATAAAGATTTTAGTTTAGAATTCATATTAATGTACAGGGGAAATTTATTTTTTAGATGCACATGCATGCCCTATGATTACAATATGTTTTATATTTATTTGAATATAAATAATTTTAATAAAAATAATTTGAAAATGTTATATGAGAAAAAAATGTGCATCACAGTTCTGTTAATCATTATATAAACATAATAATTTATGTTAATGATATAATTAAATATGAAAGGTGCATGGTGCATAATTTGAATACTTAAAATATAAATATGTATGAAATATATGAAAGAAAATGAACATGCTTAATGTACATTATATACAATAATGTCATAATTTTGTGGTGAAATTAAATGCTATATTTATATCGTAATTTGACATCTTTTCACTCACCATCCCAGCTGAAGTTCTTGTCCCACACCGACCACATCTGCACGGTGAAAAACGGCGCCCAGCAGATGATATACGCGAGAACAATGACGAAAGTCATCTTGACGGTGCGCAGCTTCGCTCTGGAGATCGTGGTCACGCTGCTCACCGAGTTCTTCCCGATCAGCCCGTTCTTGTGCGCGCCATCCGCCGGCGTCATCTTGGTCTTATATCTGATGTTCATCCTGATGCTGTGGCATATGAATCCGTAGCAGGTCATTAATAGGATCACCGGGATGAGGAAAATCCCAGCTGTGATCCAGGTGATGTAGGCGCGGACTCCCCAGGGCTGGATGAAGTGACCCCAGCAGTCGTACACCTCAGAGCCGTTCTGGATCTCACTGAGGGAGAAGATGAAGTACTGAGGGGTGCTGAGGAGCAGACTGCTGATCCACGTGCCCGCGATCATGATGTGGGACCTGGGGGTGGACTGCTGGAGGGTCTTGAGAGGGTGGCAGATGGCGATATAGCGATCTAGTGTCATCATAACAATCATGTAGGTGGACGCGAACATGCCCATCACCTGCAGGTGCTTGACGATCCTGCACAGAAAGTCCGGACCGTAGAAACGGAAGGTTATTTCCCAGCACAGCTGTGGAAGGACTTGGAAAAACGCGACCACCAGGTCTGCCAGGCTCAGGTGTTTGATGAACAGATGCATGCGAGAGGTTTTCTTCTTGGTGTTGTGGATGGCCACCAGGACGCTGCAGTTCCCGATCACGGCGACGGCGAAGGTGACGCTGAGGACCGCGATCTCGATTTTCGCGACTTCTTCGTCGCGTCCGAACGGGTTGGTGTAGTTGACCGGGTGCGACGCGTTGCTCAGGGGTCCCATTGTAAGATTCGTCGACAATAACCGCAGTCCAACGCGTTTAAATGCGCGCGAACGACGTGCGTAAATGGAAACGCCGGTGTCCCGTTGCGCGCTGCTCCGCTACGAACTGGAGATGCTGAAACCTAGTAGTTTAAAATCTGTGTTAGCAACCAACAGGTTGGAGATTTAAATCCCTCAAGACTTGGAACATAAACTATCTCCATTTTGCCCTTGTCCCAGACTTATTCAAGGAGACCTTTAGAGTTACTTTGGCCAAAAAGCGTCTCCAAACAAGTAATCGTCGATTTCTAATTATTGGAGATCAACCTAGATCTCCAAATGTCTCTCCTCGACTGTCTGTGGCTCTGCTCGAAGCCTTTTAAACCCGCCTCTAATTTCACTCACGGCGCGTAACGCGCGCGGAGCCAAACCCACCGGTGTTCAGCAGCTCAATCCAGTCCTACAGTTAAGAGTTCATACATACAGACAAACCCTCCGCCCACCCACAGGACCCTAGAGTAAACACCCCTCCTAAAGTCTGCTTTTTGTGAAGATCAGCCTTGACACATTCCCAGAGAGTACAGAACCATAAATATTCTCACACTGGAACATGATCGGGTCATCTTTTTATTTTTCAAACAAATTTTTTTTTTTTTAAAAGTTTAACATTTATTTAAGATTTAAGATTTAATAGCAATTATTACTGACATAATTTCCATGACAATTAAGCACATTTTCTTTCAATTTCTCATTATTGTGAAAGACCACAAAAACACAATAAATAAATAAAAAAAGATAAATTATATTGAATGCATACATACAATATATTGCAAATTTAAAAAAAAAAAATATGTATAATTTAAATTGTGTCAAAAACATGTCTGGCTCACTTTTCACTCTAAAATACAATAAAATTATTAAGATTAAATGAATGAATCGATTCATTAAATCAATAAATAGTTACTTTTTGTGACAATTAAGCACATTTTCTTTCCAATTCTCACCACTGTGAAAAACTGTTAAGCAGCCCACTGCTATGTAAAAAACAATGATATTTACATGCAATATATTACAAAATAGTATATTATTTTAATTGTGTCCAGACAAAAAACTTCTAAGTAGGCCATTGTTATGTTAAAAACAATGAAGTATTATTTCAAATTGTGTTATCATTTTAATACAAACTATATATTACATAATAATTTTGAAATATGTTGGTTAAACTACAGCTGAAAATAAGCTGTAAATACATTAAAACTAGTTTCCCAAATTTTCAGACCTTTAAGACCTTTTGCGATGACTTTGCACTTTCAAAATTCAGTTTCCTTCAAATAAAGAATGATTCATTAATGAATCATTCGGACCAATTTGTGAATCATTTGGACAATGCATTTAAAATAAGCAACTAAAACGAGTGATTTGCTCAAACCACACATCATAACCTGACCTGGGAGGAAGTTTTACTGAACAAAAGAGCAATATTCAGCCAATTAAATATTTCAGAGCAGAACATAACAAAAGAAACTGTGAGAATCTTGTATTAAATATTGTTGAAAAGAGCCGTCGCTGTCTCAGACGAAGACAAAACAAAATGTTCCAGAAGAGTGAAAACAGGATTTCTGATCAGTAAATTTGCACATTTTAGTATTTGACAAAAGAATCTAACAAGAAAAACTTCTAAGAAGTTATAAACGAATGCCGATTTGTTATTAGTGTCCTAAAACTCCACATTCTTTTCCTTTTGTTACAGTGCCTTGAATGCCTTGTTTATTTATACGCATCTGTTCAATTTTATCAAGACGTTGTGAAATCAAGCTTTAATCAGTGAAATGTTCATTCACCTGAACTAAGACTAAATGAAAAAGCATTCAAAATAAAACAAGTAAGGTTGCATGTGACTGGTTTGTTTGCGCAAAAGTTCGATATGGCTAAATTGCATGAATAGATTTGAGATGTGTTTACTGTCTGTAGAAATGTGAGAGGTAATTGTCTGTGCTAAATGCGTCACTGGGTAATGCACAATAGTCGTTTGTATGCTTGTATGCTGGTGGGCAAATGATTCCTCTGAGCTGCATTTACTTTATGGATCATTTGGTGACTCTCACTGTCTCTCTTTATTCAGCTAATGGCACTGGATGAGCAGCAGTTCTGCAAATCTGTGCTTCTCAGCTGGTTTTGCTTCAGAACAGATTTCACTTTGGACAAGTGACCCAACACAGTCCCAGAATTAAAAAACAAAAAAACAACAAAAAAGTAATTGTAATTTTAATTTTATTTGATTTATTGGTTGTATTTTATTTTAAATTAATGTTTTGGTTATTAAATTCACTGAAAATGTACTCACCTTCAGTTCATCCAAGATTAGGATGAGTTTGTTTCTTCATCAGATTTGGAGTAATGTGGTTTTGTATAAATTGATCACCAATGGAAGTGAATGGGTGCCGTCAGATTGAGAGTCCAAACAGCTGATAAAAACATCACAATAATCCACAAGTAATCCACAGCACTCCAGTCCATCAGTTAACATCTGGAGAAGACAAAAGATGAAACAAATCCATCACTTTTAACTTTAAAACTTAGTTTCTGGACAAAATATAAGTCAATAATCCATAATAATGCTTCCTCCAGTGAAAAAGTCTATCTCCTGTTGTCTCTCACATCAAAATCCATCCACATATGTGTTTAGTGCTTGATCTGTGCAGATTTCTCTCCTGATTCAGACGATACGGCTTTTTCACTGGAGGAAGTGTTATTATGGATTATTGACTTATATTTTTTCCAGAAACTAAGTTTTAAAGTTAAAAGTGATGGATTTGTTTCATCTTTTGTCTTCTCCAGATGTTAACTGATGGACTGGAGTGCTGTGGATTATTGTGATGTTTTTATCAGCTGTTTGGACTCTCGTTCTGATGGCACCCATTCACATCCATTGGTGAGCAAGTGATACAATGCTACATTTCTCCAAATCTGACGAAGAAACAAACTCACCTACATATTGGATGAACTGAGGATGTTAGTTACACTGTATTATTTGCATTTAGTGTTTTTTCCTGCTGTCCATGAAACACTTCTGAAGATCTCAGCAGCTGAAGCATTTGAAAACCATTTCTGGCAGTAGTATACTACTACTAGACACTGGCCATTAAAATGTATAAGTATCATACATACATGATTAAGATTCAGTACTGGTATCTATTAATACTGCAGTAATGGAACTGAATGTCTAACATCATTGTTCTTTCTTCTTTATATATAGTCTAAGTATAAGGTTTGTCACCCATTAATCCCTTTTCTTCCTCTTCACTCTTTGTTTTTTTAGCGGTAAAGAGAGATACGCATATAAAAGCCTATTAATACCCGTCCCATCTTGTGTGTCAGTCTTCTTCAAATATTTGCCTCACTTTGGCTGTTTTTTCTTCTTTGCAGATTGGGTGCATTGTACTCACTGTCTCTGCCAGCCGAAACCTCCCTCACTTTATCCATTTAACTCTTTGATGCAATAATATTTAAATCAATAAGAAACAAATCAATATGCAAAATTATTACAGAAATAGTTAATATACCTAAAATATCATTATCATTCATTACTTACCTTTAAGTCACTCCAAAATTGAATGAAACATGGATAAAATCTTCAGTTCAGAGGGATCACATTTGATCTGAAAACTTTCAAGTATACTATTGTAATGTCAAAAAATATATATTTATTATTTAAATAATACATGCAAATTATGACAAAATAATCATAATGATATATGGTTTAAAATAGATATATTACAAAATAATTGTTCAATCAATTTATTGAAATATTACATCTTAAAAACTTTAGCAACCATCTGGAAAACATAATTAAATATCTTTATGCAAAATATAATACATATTTTTTTTCTTAAATTACATTTTGTTATGAAATTTACCCTCCAATAAATATCAAACTCAAAGAAAAAAAAACAACAAAAAAACAAGAAACACCCAGAACACTCTAGCAACCACCTAGCAATGCCCTTGCAACTACCAGAACACGCCAGCAACAGCATAGCAACACCCTAGGAAATCACCTAGCAATTCCCTAGCAACCATTTAAAACACCCCAGTAATGGCATAGCAACACCACCTAGCAACCACTTAAACACCCCAGCAATGGTACAGCAGTGCCTTAGGAAACCACCTTGCAATTCCCTAGCAACCATCCAAAACACCCTAGCAATGGCATAGCAACGCCCCAGGAAACCACCTAGCAACCATCTAAAATGCCCCATCAACAGCATTACAATGCCCTAGCATCCATCTAAAACACCCTAGAAACAGCATTGCAACAATAATGCTTTCCTTGTGAGATTCAGACTCCAATAAATATCAAACTCACAAAACAAGGTCGATGTAATATATTGTTATTAAGAGATATGCGTCATGGTAACGAGTTCCTGCGACATCTCTGACGACTGGGAAGCGCGACTGTCCCACTGACATCAAACCGCATGCATTATCTGTGCGCCTCCAGCGGTGATGCTGAGAACTCATGCTGATCTCTGTGACCAAGACTATAAATCACAAACCACACATCACAGTCTATGAAAAGATTCCAAACTTCCCATCAGAACAGAGACACAAAACATAGACACTCTATTCGAGAGCATCCTGCGGTTCCAGTCTGGACAATGGGAAGTGTGTGTGCGAGTTTATTCTCAAGACAGAGCCGAAGATATCAGTTCCTTATGTTTGACTGCAGGACAGCTCCATATGTGTGCAAGCTTTTCATGGGATTATTTAAAATTATATTAAAGATGTTTGCTAAGCCAAGAATCACTATTACTATTACTCATACTCATACTATTACTCATACTCACACTGAGGTTTCTGTATGAAAGATCAGTATGTATATCGTCCTGCAGCGTTTTTGCTCCAGACATAAATGATTCCTC
This sequence comes from Cyprinus carpio, assembly GCF_018340385.1. Classification (NCBI taxonomy): domain Eukaryota; kingdom Metazoa; phylum Chordata; class Actinopteri; order Cypriniformes; family Cyprinidae; genus Cyprinus; species Cyprinus carpio. The sequence continues at coordinate 654,891 of NC_056596.1, forward strand.
ATATCATGTGTCTTTTTATGGAGAGTGTGCTGTTAATTTATTAATTGATCAAATACACCATTTTAACCTGCTGCATCATAAAACAGGAGACAAATTCACACAGATTTTTCACCTAGCAACGCCCCAGGAAACCAAACTTCCCTAGCAACTATCGAGAACACACTAACAACTGCATAGCAAACACCCATAAAAACACCCAGAGCACTCTAGCAACTACCTAGTAACACCCTTGCAACTACCAGAACACCCTGGCAACAGCACAGCAATGCCCCAAGACACACTGAAAGCACTCTAGCAACCTCCTAGCAACGCCCTAGCAACTACCAACACACCCTAGCAAACACATAGCAACGCAACAGTAAACCACCTAGCAACTATCTAAAAAACCCAAGCAACTGCATAGAAACATTTTGAATAGTCTTGCAACTATCTAGAACACCCTAGCAACAGCATAGCAACACCCTAGGAAAGCTCAAAGTAACAACTGCATAGCAATGCCCCAAGAAACACCTTTGAACACTCTAGCAACCACTTAGCAACAGCCGTGCAACTACACTGTAGCAATAACATAGCAACTCCCTAGGAAACCACCTTGCAATGCCTTAGCAACCATCCAAAACACCGTAGCAATGGCATAGCAACGCCCCAGGAAACCACCAAGCAACCATCTAAATAGTGCAGCATCTAAAATCGCCAACCTGCTATCTTGACACACTTCCCACATCTTTTTCAAAAGTGTGCTTAACTGTTTAGAAGCAGATCTCTTAGAAGTGGTGAACACCTCACTTCTTTCTGGGACATTTCCAAACTCCCTGACTTTGGCAAAATATCAGTGCTGGTATTACTAGATCTCAGTGCTGCGTTTGACACTGTCGATCATAACATACTACTAGAGAGACTGGAAAACTGGGTCGGGCTTTCTGGGATGGTACTCAAAATGGTTCAGGTCATACTTAGAAGGGAGAAGTTATTATGTGAGTCTAGGAGAGCATAAGTCTAAGTGGACGTCCATGACATGCGGAGTCCCACAAGGCTCAATTCTGGCACCGCTCTTGTTTAGCCTGTATATGCTCCCACTAAGTCAAATAATGAGAAAGAACCAAATTGCCTATCACAGTTATGCTGATGATACACAGATTTACCTAGCCTTATCTCCAAATGACTACAGCACCATTGACTCCCTCTGCCAATGTATTGATGAAATTAATAGTTGAATGTGCCAGAACTTTCTTCAGTTAAACAAGGAAAAAACTGAAGTTATTGCATTTGGAAACAAAGATGAAGTTTTCAAGGTGAATGCATACCTTGACTCTAGCGGACAAACAACTAAAAATCAAGTCAGGAATCTATGTGTGACTCTGGAGACAGACCTTAGTTTCAGTAGTCATGTCAAAGCAGTAACTAAATCAGCATACTATTATCTAAAAAACATTGCAAGAATTAGATGTTTTGGTTTCCAGTCAAGACTTGGAGAAGCTTGTTCATCATGCCTTTATCACCAGCAGGGTGGACTACTGTAATGGTCTCCTCACCGGCCTTCACAAGAAGACCATTAGACAGCTGCAGCTCATCCAGAACACTGCTGCCAGGATTCTGACTAGAACCAGAAAATCTGAGCATATCACACCAGTCCTCAGGTCCTTACACTGGCTTCCAGTTACATTTAGGATTGATTTTAAAGTACTTTTACTCGTTTATAAATCACTCAATGACCTAGGACCAAAATATATTGCAGATATGTTCACTGAATATAAACCTAACAGAGCACTCAGATCATTAGGATTGAGTCAGTTAGAAACACCAAGGGTTCACACAAAACAAGGGTCTGCTTTTAGTTATTATGCTGCCCGCAGCTGGAATCAGCTTCCAAAAGAGATCAGATGTGCTTAAACATTAGTCACATTTAAATCTAGACTCAAAACTCATCTGTTTAGCTGTGCATTTATTGAATGAGCACTGTGCGATGTCCGAACTGATTGCACTGTATTTTGTGTATACATTAGTCATTTTTTAATATTCATTTTCTATTTTTAATTGTTTTAAATTTATTTTAAATCAATGTTTCAATCATTTTCAAAGTTTTTAAATTCCTTGTTTTACTTTCTTTTATGTAAAGCACTTTGAATTACCATTGTGTATGAAATGTGCTATATAAATAAACTTGCCTTGCCTTGCCTTTAAACACCCCATCAACAGCATAACAATGCCCTAGCAACCATCTAAAACAACCTAGCAACAGCATAACAACGCCTTTGGAAACCACCTAGCAACGCTCTAGCAAACATCTAAAACACCCCAGCAATGGCACAGCAATGCCCAGGACCACCTAGCAATTCCCTAGCAACCATTTAAAACACCCCAGCAATGGCATAGCAATGCCCAGGAAACAACATAACAATGCCCTAGAAAGCGTCTAAAACACCCTAGCAACAGCATTGCAACAATAATGCTTTCCTTGAGAGATTCAGACTCCAATAAATATCAAACTCACAAAACAAGGTCGATGTAATATATTGTTATTAAGATATATGCGTCATGGTAACGAGTTCCTGCGACATCTCTGACGACTGGGAAGCGCGACTGTCCCACTGACATCAAACCGCATGCATTATCTGTGCGCCTCCAGCGGTGATGCTGAGAACTCATGCTGATCTCTGTGACCAAGACTATAAATCACAAACCACACATCACAGTCTATGAAAAGATTCCAAACTTCCCATCAGAACAGAGACACAAAACATAGACACTCTATTCAAGAGCATCCTGCGGTTCCAGTCTGGACAATGGGAAGTGTGTGTGCGAGTTTATTCTCAAGACAGGGCCGAAGATATCAGTTCCTTATGCAGGACAGCTCCATATGTGTGCAAGCTTTTCATGGGATTATTTAAAATTATATTAAAGATGTTTGCTAAGCCAATAATCACTATTACTATTACTCATACTCATACTACTACTCATACTCACACTGAGGTTTCTGTATGAAAGATCAGTATGTATATCGTCCTGCAGCGTTTGTGCTCCAGACATGATTGATTCCTCATATCATGTGTCTTTTTATGGAGAGTGTGCTGTTAATTTATAAATTGATCAAATACACCATTTTAACCTGCTGCATCATAAAACAGGAGACAAATTCACACAGATTTTCACCTAGCAACGCCCCAGGAAACCAACTTCCCTAGCAACTATCGAGAACACACTAACAACTGCATAGCAACACCCCATAAAACACCCAGAGCACTCTAGCAACCACCTAGTAACACCCTTGCAACTACCAGAACACCCTGGCAACAGCACACAATGCCCCAAGACACACTGAAAGCATTCTAGCAACCTCCTAGCAACGCCCTAGCAACTACCAACACACCCTAGCAAACACATAGCAATGCCACAGTAAACCACCTAACAACTATCTAAAACTCCATAGCAACTGCATAGCAACATTTTGAACAGTCTAGCAACTATCTAGAACACCCTAGCAACAGCATAGCAGCACCCTAGTAAAGCTCCAAGTACTGCCCTAGCAACCGCATAGCAATGCCCCAAGAAACACCTTTGAACACTCTAGCAACCACTTAGCAACAGCCTTGCAACTACACTGTAGCAATAACATAGCAACACCCCAGGAAACTACCAAGCAATGCCTTAGCAACCAACTAGAATGCCCTAGCAACTGCATAGAAATGCCCCAAGACACACTCAGAGCAGTCTAGCAACCTCCTACCAACACACCCTAGCAACCATATAGCAATGCCCCCAGCAACACCCTATGGTTTTTCCTTAATTTTCTCAATTATACTCTTCTATAAAAAGTTTTATTTTGCAGCATACAGTTTGTGTTTGGCTTCAATACAGCTCAAAACTAAATAAAATATGCTGCGTGATGCTAAAGAATCACTGCAAGATGTTTGGCACGCAGACACAAATGATTTCTAAATTTCTAAAATAAACAACTAAATCCAGTAAATACATATAACGATATCTCTGACTCTTATGGCTAGTGGCTAATGTTTGGCTGTTCTTGTTTTGGTGGTGGTGGGTGTTTTTTGTATGTTGAATCGCACTCTAGAGGCTAAACCCATAATGTTTTACTTACAGTACACAATGAGAAACACAGAGAAAAATATTGTTTGTGCAATACAGTGTTTCAGAATTCGACACGGCTATTTGTCACAAACCACTAAGGAAGCTGTTGTACTGCGTGTCTTACTGCCACAGATGCAGTCGGGTCCATGTGACATGAACAAATTCACATCTCTGACTTCTGTCTTTGGCATCGGAGTATAGTTTGAGACAAGAAAACTCAGAACACTCTAGCAACCATCTAGAACACTCTAACACAGGGGTGTCCGCACTCTGTCCAACACTAATTTAACACACCTGAACCAGCTAATCAAGCTCTTACTTGGCATTCTAGAAACTTCCGGGCCTCCAGAACTGAGTTTGGCAACCCCTGCTCTGCATATCAGCACCCCTGGAAACACACGGAATACTCACACAACCAGCTGGGAATGCCACAACAACCATCTAGACCACCCTAGCAAATGCATAGCAACGCCCCAAGATAGACCTCCTAATAGGAATGCCATAGCCACTATCTACAGCACCCTAGTAATTGCATAGCAAGGCCAAAAGAAACACCCAGTACACTTTAGCAACCAACTAGCAACCATCTAGAACACCCTAGCAGCTGCATGGCAATGCACCAAGATAAACCTCTAGCAACCAAATAGGAATGCCATAACAACTATCTACAACACCCTAGTAATTATGAAAAGCACAGAAGCATAGCAACGCCCCCCAAAAAGCACAGAAACCCTTAGCAACTGTAGAGCAATGCCTCAACAAAAGCACAGAACACTCTAGCAATCACCTAGCAACACCCTAGCAACTGCATAGCAATGCCCCAAGAAAAGCACAGAACACTCTAGCAACCAATCAGCAACTGGATAGCAACACCCCAAGAAAAGCACAGAACACTCGAGCAACCACCTAGCAACACCCTAGCAACTGGATAGCAGCACCCCAAGAAAAGCACAGAACACTCTAGCAACTCGCTAGCAACTGGATAGCAACACCCCAAGAAAAGCACAGAACGCTCTAGCAACCACCTAGCAACACCCTAGCAACTGGATAGCAACACCCTAAGAAAAGCACATAACACTCTAGCAACCACCTAGCAACACCCTAGCAACTGGATAGCAACACCCTAAGAAAAGCACAGAACACTCTAGCAACACCCTAGCAACACCCTAGCAACTGGATAGCAACACCCTAAGAAAAGCACAGAACACTCTAGCAACCACCTAGCAACACCCTAGCAACTGGATAGCAACACCCTAAGAAAAGCACAGAACACTCTAGCAACACCCTAGCAACTGGATAGCAACACCCCAAGAAAAGCACAGAACACTCTAGCAACCACCTAGCAACACCCTAGCAACTGGATAGCAACAACCTAAGAAAAGCACAGAACACTCTAGCAACCAATCAGCAACTGGATAGCAACACCCCAAGAAAAGCACAGAACACTCTAGCAACCACCTAGCAACACCCTAGCAACTGGATAGCAACACCCTAAGAAAAGCACAGAACACTCTAGCACAACCCTAGCAACTGGATAGCAACTGGATAGCACACCCCAAGAAAAGCACAGAACACTCTAGCAACCACCTAGCAACACCCTAGCAACTGGATAGCAACACCCCAAGAAAAGCACAGAACACTCTAGCAACCACCTAGCAACACCCTAGCAACTGGATAGCAACACCCTAAGAAAAGCACAGAACACTCTAGCAACCACCTAGCAACACCCTAGCAACTGGATAGCAACACCCCAAGAAAAGCACAGAACACTCTAGCAACCACCTAGCAACACCCTAGCAACTGGATAGCAACCCACCCCAAGAAAAGCACAGAACACTCTAGCAACCACCTAGCAACACCCTAGCAACTGCATAGCAACACCCCAAGAAAAGCACAGAACACTCTAGCAACCACCTAGCAACACCCTAGCAACTGGATAGCAACAACCTAAGAAAAGCACAGAACACTCTAGCAACACCCTAGCAACTGGATAGCAACACCCCAAGAAAAGCACAGAACACTCTAGCAACCACCTAGCAACACCCTAGCAACTGGATAGCAACACCCTAAGAAAAGCACAGAACACTCTAGCAAACACCCTAGCAACTGGATAGCACAACACCCCAAGAAAAGCACAGAACACTCTAGCAACCACCTAAGCAACACCCTAGCAACTGGATAGCAACACCCCAAGAAAAGCACAAAACACTCTAGCAACTCGCTAGCAACTGGATAGCAACACCCCAAGAAAAGCACAGAACACTCTAGCAACCACCTAGCAACACCCTAGCAACTGGATAGCAACACCCCAAGAAAAGCACAGAACACTCTAGCAACCACCTAGCAACACCCTAGCAACTGGATAGCAACACCCTAAGAAAAGCACAGAACACTCTAGCAACCACCTAGCAACACCCTAGCAACTGGATAGCAACACCCCAAGAAAAGCACAGAACACTCTAGCAACCACCTAGCAACACCCTAGCAACTGGATAGCAACACCCCAAGAAAAGCACAGAACACTCTAGCAACCACCTAGCAACACCCTAGCAACTGGATAGCAACACCCCAAGAAAAGCACAGAACACTCTAGCACGCCCGTAGCAACTGCATAGCAATGTCCCAAGAAAAGCACAGAACACTCTAGCAACCACCTAGCAACACCCTAGCAACTGGATAGCAACACCCCAAGAAAAGCACAGAACACTCTAGCAACCACCTAGCAACACCCTAGCAACTGCATAGCAACATCAAGAAAAGCACAGAACACTCTAGAAACCTCCTAGTAACACCCTAGCAACTGGATAGCAATTCCAAAAGAAAAGAACAGAACACTCTAGCAACCACCTAGCAACAGCCTAGCAATGGAGGGGGACATTACATTTAACAGAAAAAAATAAGTTTTGTTTTCAGTTTTGTTTTCATTGATTGACACTATAAGGAGATCTTTCCTGTGGGAAAGTGAGTTGGAAAAAGCGAAGCTCTCAGGAATCGTCCACCGAAGGGAAGGTCAGAAACGCTACAGACCATCACGCCACCGCGTCTGTTTCTGCTAAATTCAGGAGTTGGCAGCTGAAAACTTGTTTTTCTGCTGTCGAGATCCAGACAGTCTAATAAAAAAATAATCACAAAAATCCAGATCCAGATGGTTTGATGTTTACCTCGGACAGGGATCAATTATCATATTACGGTAAGAACTGACTCATGTACATTATTGTAATGAAGTGGTGTGAGAAACAGCTCCTGTAACAAACCGTCTCGAGATACACTGTGGATCTCTAAACATCTTACCACTTTATTCTGAAACATTAATGACATGCTTTCATACAAAGTTTCATTTTTATATTAGTGTGATGGGGTACATAAAAAAAAAAAAAAGTAAAATAAAAAACATCACATTTATTACCATAAATGAGGAAAGACACTAAAACCAATAACAAAACAAACAAATAAGTAAAGAAAGAAAGAAAGAAAGAACTACTTTAAAGTAGTTTTTGTTATTAATGAGAAAATACTACTTAAGCCCTTCCATGAATCAGTGCAAATGGCTTAATTAATTTAGAAATGTAGGTTGAAAAACAATTTAAATGATTGATTATAAGTATAACCTACAACATACTTGACATTAACTGCAAAACACAAGTAGTTTGAGAGATTTGAGACTTGATTAGCATATTCTTCATGTGTTATGGGAGTTATTGTTGAGCTCTTTTGGCACAGTTTTTGTTTCCATGGTAAGAGCAACTTTTCTAATTGGTCGATATGTTTTGGGATTTATACATAGTTCTACACAGGGAATTAAACTATGCATTATATATAAATTGAAATCACACTGACTTGTGGCATCTGCAGAAGCATATATCATCACTTAAGAACTGAAAGATTTATATATTACTGCTTTGGTCAATGGTGAAAACAAAGGGGAATTCACAGCTGTTGCCTCTATTATGAACGCTGGTTTAATGACCTGCAAGTGTTTTAAAATAATATCAGAAATCAAATGTGAACTTTTATGAGACTTATGAGACACAGACATATTGACCCATAAAAACGCTATTCAGAAATGGGTGGGTTATATAAGTTTTATATATCTATTAAAATAGGCTTCTTTTGTGATAGACGCACAGAGATACAGATTTTATTGACCTCTAACGGATATGGACCCTATATAACATGTATGCATATGAACAGTTATGCAACTCTGTGACTGACACCTGATATTAGAAAGCCACATGTGGAAATAATCCAAACGTACAGACGTAAAACATTATGAGTTTGGATGGATTTGATCACTGTCATGTTCATACAGATATTATATATCAAGGTGGGACCCGCTGTGCAAGACATTTAAGTAGTAAATAGCTTTAATTTTTTCAATGAAGCTATTTCTGAACTCTTAGATATTTATTTTTGAAATATGACTATGGTAATATATGTGGTATATTAAACAGAGACATGCTTGAAATTCCCAGAAATATTAACTTTGTAGTAATCACTGCTGGGTAGATTACTTACAAATTGTAATCCATTACTGATTTCAGATTACATGAATTACATTACATATTTTAGGTAATATAATCTGACTACTTTTTGATAACTTTTAGATTACTTTTGACCTAATTCATTTATCGCATAGATTAAATAGGATAATTCTGGACCATATTGATATAATATACAAAGAGTATTTTTTGGAATCTGATTCCATAAACCAGATTGCATGTAGTCTGTTACTCTCCAGCACTGGCAGTCGTTATATTAAATGGAACCTGAAATGCAAACGTTATATTTTCATCTGCATTAATACAGGTTCACAACATCTGCAGTGGAATCAAAAAGTATTTGGAAATACAAGTCATATTTAAAAGTGTCTGAGTATCAAACAAAGCAAGTGGTTTTCTCAGAACCATTTTTTTGGCCATTTTTGCAATGGCTTTAATTCATTTGATGACAAGGTGATTTTAGTGGATGCATGAAGTCATTTTCATTCCATTCCAGCTAGTTAGAATTTCCAGTGTTCTGCTTGGAAAAGAACATAATGCCAGTTGACATTGGACGTGCAACCTGGAAATTGGTGTGGAAATCTAAAACTCTCATTTAGGCAAGATGTGGGTGTATGATGTCATGTGAGTCAATGATAAATAATCGCTTTTGAGCAAATTCATTTTTGTTTCTTTGTGTCATCTTTTGAGCGTCTGGCAACGGAAGGGCTTTATGGATGGAAGTAGGGAATATCAATAAGCTATGTAATGACATTTAGACATTTTTAGAGGTGAAGTTTGTAGCGTCACCAAACCAAACTGCAAAAACAAGAACTGTTGTCAAGCAGGTTTTCAAACACTCAACACGTCTAGTATTGGTCGGCCCACAGATGGCCCCGCCCCAAACTCACGCCATTGGTCGAATCAGTGTTGCTGTGTCAAGTTGTTCAAACAAACAGATCAATGTTTTGAAAGCAACACACTAGGTCACTAGGTTTCCAGTTTGAAGGGGAATCAACGTGCCAATGTTGACTAGTTGACTCTCAAACTGGAAAGTTTTTTAACCTTGTCCACATACCTTTGTGCCTACTGTGTGCAGTATTATTTAATTTTATTATGTATATGTTTTGGGTTACAAAAACTAAAAGCCCACATATAATTTCCACCGAGATCTTCCCAAAACTTTGACATTAACATTAATGCTTCTTTGAAACTGATACTTAGACATGAGTTGCATTCATCAGTTTTTAAACTCATGAAATATACTGTATCATGAGACGTTGTTTTCCCACTGAATTTCAGACCAAAGGAATCTCTAATGGACTTGCATGATTTCACGACTGATCATGGGGGATCACAAAATTCTGGTAAGACTGTAAGCCAATAATCTAAATTTCAAAGATTAGTTAAAACCAAGGAGCTTTATTCTGTTTATTCCACTTAAATTGTCATCTGACTAATCGTATTCAGTAAGACATGACAACCACATAAATGATTATAGGTTTTGAGAGAAAAGCACATAATGGGAGGTTTTTCCACAAACAAGTTCCAAGTGAAACAGTCTTTAAAACCCCCCACCAGCTCTTGGATGGCTGTTTGAGAGAAGATGATTCAGAAGTGACTCCTGCATATGAAGTGTCATGTGAAAGTCGTCTCTGATTGGGACTCGGGGGGATTATGGGATACTGTGAGGGTCTCTCACTGGCATTTTGCATCATATCTGCTTCAAACTGACCTTTTGTACTGATCACGTACCCATTTCTTACAAACAATCAACATTCACAAGACCTCCACCAGTGCTGGGGAGGCTACTTAAAAACTAGCTGGCCGAACTACAAGCTAGTTCTCACTGAAAGTAGTTGAAATCCACTGAAGTGAAAAGTAGACTAGCGATAAAGACACAAATTAAATAAAAAATTCTGTTAATTAAGTACTGTTGTGAACACAAACACACACACACACACACACACACACACACACACACACACACACACACACACACACACAAATATATATATATATATATATATATAGTGAAAAACTTTTTTGAGGGAAGGGGCAATGGCTTGTCTTCTAACCCCAGGCCACCCTCATCTCTCCTGGGTTTCTCTCTGTACCATTGCAGTGAACTAGGACGGATGTCTGCTATTTTAGCTCTAAATTCGCCTATAATAGAAACCAGTTCTGTTTACATTTTGGCCCCCGTTAGGACATACAGAAACATGCGTGCTCACACACAGCAGCAGCCGTGCAGTACAAACATCTGGTCACAACCCACTGACAAATCAGCGGATGGGAGCCCTTGTGTTTAGAATCAGAGCATGACGAATCACAGAACTCCTTAAATTTGGGCAATTAATCAAGCAATTGAGATATCCATGCAAATACCCAGCAACGGCATAGCAACCACCCAGAACACCAATACAACTACCTAGTAACAGCATAGCAACCACCCAGAACACCAATACAACTACCTAGTAACAGCATAGCAACCACCCAGAACACCTTAAATTTGGGTAATTAATCAAGCAATCAGGATATGCCAGGAAATCAGGATATCCTAGCAACCACCAGAAACACCTTTCCAACTACCTAGCAACAACATAGACAACATCCAAAACACCCTAGAAACCACCTAGCAATAGCAACCACTAAGAATACTTCAACTTGGGCCAATAATCAACCACTCAGAACATCCCAGCAACTACCAAACAATGGCATAGCAACCATGTAAAACACTCTAGCAACGGTACAACAAACACTTAGAATACCTTAAACATGGACAAAAAAATAAACTGCTCAGAATGACCTTGAAACATCATAGCAACCACTGAGAACACCCTAGCAACTACCTGGAGATGACATAACCACCCAGGAAAACTCTATCAACAACTTAACAACATAGCCACCACCTAGAACACCATAAGAACTACCTAGCAACAGTATAGAATCCACTCAGAACACTATAACTTCTACCTATCAACCATATAGTAACTGTCCAGAACACCATAGCAACTGCCTAGCAACAGTATAGCAAACATTCAAAACACCCTTAAAATTCTCTAGCAACCATCCAGTACACCCTAGCAACTGTCTGGCAATGGGATACCAACTACCCAGAACACCCTAGCAAACCATAGCAACTCCCTAGAACCAGTTTATATTAACCACCCTGAACACACAAGCAATTACCTAGCAACCATCCAGAACACCCTAGCAGCTGTCTAACAATGGAATAACAACCCACGACACCTTAGCAACTCTCTAGCAACAGTTTATAGCAATGACCCAGAACACCCAAGCAATTGCCTAGCAACCATCCAGAACACCCTAGCAATGCTCTAATAATGGGATGACCACCCAGAACACCCTAGCGACTCCCTAGCAACAGTTTACAGAAGCCACCCAGAACACCCTAGCAACTGTTTATTGCCACCACACAGAACACCCTAGAAACTGCATAGCAACATGTTAACAACCCATCAGAACACCCTTGAAGCTGCATAGCAACACCCTGTTTTTTTTATTTTTTTTTATTAAATGACAAACAGAGAGTCTGGAGTTCTAACTGCACAACTCCTGCACAATGGGTTTGATCTCTCTGACCAGACCAGAGGATTTGACAGATCACAAAGTATTTCCACCAGGACTGTGGACTTCAGGCCTGTGGTTGGCGTGGGTCAAACCGACCCCACTTAAGGCTTCGACTGGGGACTCAGCAGTGACGTGACAGCTGAAAACCAGACTTAATGATCTCCTTCCTGGAGAAAACCAGTTCACATAGCGACTTGAGGTCGTGGCTCTGAGGAACAAACTAAACCAACTGAATGTCGAGTGTTTCACAAGAACACTCAGAAGTTGGTCAGGAAACACACTCTCATGTGGAAACACCACTTGCACGATTTATCAGCATCATTCTGGTGGTGTTTTTATGTCATTTTGGTTCAGATCGTCTCTCCAGATTGCTTTGGCTTTTCAACATTTGATTTTATCGTTCATTAGAAATTCAAGGTAATAAATTACCATGTGTTGTTATATCACTCTTGTGGACTGATGTAACCATGCTTTCTTCACATACTGTGCACATAGCTTTATGCATGTTGTTATTCTATTCTCTATGTGCAGCATATACACCATCCATAATGCACAGATAAATATTTCTGCAGCCGTGTTTTCTTAATGAGGCTCCTCGGATGAGAACCTGAGGGGAAGAAGTTTCAGCTTTAATGTCAAACCAAATCACAGTTATTTATATAACGCTTTATAAAATACAGATCGCTCCAAAGCAGCTTCACATAAGCTAAAATAAAAAATTTAATGTTGTAAAATTCATCAGTTACGAAACATTCAATTTAAGTTGTACAAAAGATAATAGTGTCATTATTCAGCTCAGTTTAGTTCAATGGCAGATAATAGCAGACTTTCACACAGAGAGACTAATGTGTGCAATCTTGCAAAACACATTATTGCAAACCATTTAGAGATTCTCTTAAATATTACTGTTAATAATTAAAGGAAAGTACAGTAGATGGTGATGCCATTGCTATGGCTCAGAGGAAGATTACATATATATATATATATATATATATATATATATATATATATATATATATATATATATATATATATATATACAGTAATTTATTTTAGAATTTTATAGATATAATTTAAGAGTGCACAGGACAAAGGGACAACGGTTATAATACTTTTATGGTGCTTTATATTGAGCTTGAAGCAGTAGGTAAATCACTAGCTACTTTCCAGTTCAAAAACAGCATTTTTATGTTGTCTTTCATTTAAGAAGGAAAGCTATGATGGTGAGCAAACAAAGACAGATTAGTTATTTTCCAGTTAATTGGAATTCCTTACAGTTGAGCATTTGATTTCTCTCATTAATTTGTCTGTGAGTGTCCAGTGTCCTCCTTTACGCTCCGGTTGTGTTCACTCCTCGTGCCCTGCGACACATTTCTTGCAGTCCGCAAAGCAGTTTAGAGTCGACACATGGAAAATCTCCGGGTGTCAGGATGTTAAAACGTGTGTGTGAATGCACATTAAGCTCTCTTGGAATCTCTCCCGAGTTTTCCTTCCGTGTGGATTCCTGCGCTGTGAAACTTACTCGACTTGCCGGTTTCGCCAAAGCAGTGTCCTTTTCACCTATAACACATGTGCAACCGCTACAGGCCGATGTTCACTGATGTTCCTTGTGCTTCTCATCTGTTCTGTGTCTTGCTGACAAACCCTCTAGAGGCGTAATCCTTTCAAAGAATAATACAAAGAAAAAAGTTTAATGTTTTTGAAATGATGTTGATGTATAATGGATTGAACGTACCACTGTCCACATGTCTCCGCTTTGATTGGGCAGAAGAAGTTCAGGATTGGTTGGCTCTTGAAAGGCATGTGGATTTACTTTAGCAGAAGGTTAATATCACACAATAAAACTAAGTCTATGACTAGAAAATAATAAAAGAGAATGCTTGGAAAAACTAGCCAAAATGTAAGGTAACCTTTGGAAGTCCATTTCCACCACTGAATATATATATATAAAAAAGGCAATTACGACTTTTTTTTATCTCACAATTCTGATTATTTTCTTACAGTTGTGAGTTTCTATCTCACAATTATGAGAAAAGAAGTAAGAACTGCCAGAAAAAAAAGTCAGAATTGTGAGATAAATAGTAGTAATTACCTGTGTTTATTTAGTGGTGAAAACTGCCTCGATAGGTACCAGAGCTTGAAAAAAGTAAAGAAAAAAATGGTGTAATTAGGGCTTTGACCATCAGGTCCTGAATCTCTAATCTACTGTAACTACTCTGATAACAAGCAACTTAGGTTCTCTTAAAGTTATGAACAAAAATTCCTCCAATAATATTAATAGACTGTGCGTTCAAAGTTATCTTTCAAAGTTACATTTTAATTGGAATGTTCATCTACAGAATGGTCAGAGGATGTTCAAAGTATCATTCCCATAATGCTCACAAAACTATAAAATTTAATGTTTCCTTAACATTTGCATACCAAAAAAATTAAGTCTTAAAACATTGAAAAACCGGACAAAGTAACGCTTATATAACTTAATGAGAATGTTAGCAAAACCATCCATATGTGAAACATACAATAGCTCCAGTGCAATGATTTGGTCTATGACAGGATTCACATCTCAGGGAAATTAAATCTATTTAATAAGCAAATCTTACTTTCTTCTTTCTTATGAGCATTTAAAATGGGTTTTATTCTGCCGTTTTCATTCTGCGTGAACAGAATTTCACATTAAAGCCACCTAAACATTGTTATGATAATCACTGGATCAGATATGAAAAATCAGCAGTCTATAAATACTAAGAATGTATGCAATGCAAAACAATTTAAAACAATGCTTGAATATGGCCATAAAATAAAAACTAAGCTGCAATTATCAAAATCATTGAAAAAAAAAAAATTATATATAAATATATATGTATATATATATATATATATATATATATATATATATATATATATATATATATATATATATATATATATATATATATATATATAACACCTTGCTGCACCTCTGTGTTATTTGTGATGGCTATTTATAGTAACACGTCGTTATAAACAGCTACTTCTCATGTCCATTATAAAGTCATCAGCAAGCTCATTATTATCTGATAAATTCCTCTTCTTCTGGTCTGGCCAAGATCCCAGATAAACTTCAATTTCCAAGCCAGCGTTGGCATTCACAATGTAAAAATAAAAAAAAAAATGTACAGGGTTAATGGAGAAAATACACTATATGACAGCAGACTTATTATTTTATACAAGTTATTTTACTGGATGTCTGATCAACTCTTCTAGATACACAAGTGTGGTTGCATGTGTTATTTCATTCTGAAATGTATCGAGAAGGGTTGGCGAAGGGTTAATGGATATGATGTCATGTTCCTTTTATTTTTTGTAATACTAAAACAACAATTTAAAGGTTTTTTGTGGGTTTTTTTTTTTTTTTTGGTATTGTGTGTCCAAGTCAAGCCACATGAAAATGAGACTTTCTTCCATGACTGGAATCAAAACAATGTTATTTCAGACAAACACATGCTCCAGTGCGCCATGATTTAAATAAAAGCAAATAAAGTTCACAAAAATCCCTTGAGTGGAACTTTATACACTGCTTCCAGGAAAGTTATCATCATATTTTGTGTTTAATGCTGACCACTATTGCATGGTTTTGAACTTGCCTTGTTTTTCTGAAACAACGCCAAACCAGATTCATTTAGCATTCCTGAATGTACGCAGAATTTTAATCACGACTATCCAAAGCATTGCAGCAGCGGCACTAACTCAAAACTGAAAGGCCAGGGAGTGATTGTTGCCTTCTGGAAAACTGGTTTTCATTCAACCAGACACATTTTTGGACTGGTTCTGATGCACGTCGAATATACATTATATAAACAAATGCCTGGTCAAAAGGTGTTAAGAGAGTTTGTGGGTTACTTCAGATGTTCAGTTTGGTGCACAGCACATCTTCCAGTGAAATGCACCGACATTCTGCGCATGGATCGGACAAATAAACAGTGAAATATTGCACAATGCTAATCCAGAAAAGTGGCAGAGGTATGTGGCTGCTGGGAAAGAAAAATATGTTAATTCAATGAAAAATTTCCCACATTCCCCTGAGATTATCAACTACATTCATGAGCTACTATGAAGAACAATATGGCTCATTAATGCAGGTCATCATGCCAGAATGCTTAGGGAGTCCTCTTGTTAGTATGCCCCGTTACGCCAGCTTGAAATGTCACCCAATCAGTGTTGTCATAGTGATGCACTTGACAGCCTCTTTACAGTCAACCCTCAATTACACTTCTGACGCACACAATATGATATTTGCATGCTGTATGTGAGGTACGGATGTAAATATAGACCTCTGTTTAGATCATACAAAAGTTTTTATCGCATGACACGCTTAAAGTGAAGGACTCGGTGAACAGTCTTTAAAAGAACCATTTTTCCCTGAAGAACGTTCACCCAGAAATGAAAATTTGCTGAAATGTTCTCACCCTCAGGCCATCCAGGATGTAGATGAGTTTGTTTCTTCATCAGATTTGGAGAAAGGTAGCATTACATCACTTGCTCTTCAGTGGATGTGAATGGGTGCCGTCAGAATGAGAGTCCAAACAGCTGATAAAAACATCACAATAATCCACAAGTAATCCACAGCACTCCAGTCCATCAGTGAATATCTGGAGTGGACAATTGTTGGTGAATGTTCTGAATTAATGAGGTTTTAACTAAAATCTATAGAGTGCATAATCCATAATAACACATCTTCCAGTGAAAAAGTGTTCTGGTGTGAATCAGGAGACAAATCTGCACAGTTTACAAGCCAAAACGGCTCTAAACAAATACGTGGCTGGATTTTGATGTTTCCCAGGGTTTCCCAGGGTTTCACACATCATTCTAACGAACAATATCAGGTTAAAGAATGACCTCCTGTCTGTTTCACTTAAGAGCAAACACTATAATATCGTCCAAAATCTGCAAGAAGATGGATTTTTAAATGCAGGAGACTTTATTGCTTAATTTAAAAAGAAAAAGCTCTGGATGTACTTTCATAAGGAAGAAAGATAAGGATGAAACAAATGAGCTATGTGACCTGACTGTGTGAAACATCTTTCAGACTTTCAACCTCAGACTTTCTCTGGGGTGCTTGAAATGTGTGATTTGTTAAAAAATTAAAGCTGATAAGGCCATGCAAAAAAACACCAAAAATACCCTAGCAACCACACAATGCCCTAGCAACCAACTCAAAACATTTTGGCAATCACATGGCAACGTTTCAAACACTCTTGAAGTTATATTAGCTCTATCTGGTCTCAACAAACGTGTGAACAGCAACCGGACACTGAGATGTACGTCTCTTTTTCATTTCCTGCATCTTTATATGCAAAGCTGTAAAAACATTGAGAGTAATTGACAGATAAACTACTGTTAAGGCTCCTGGCAACAGAGAAACGAACTATTCACAGGTGCCTTAGGATTTCATGCCTTTCACCAAAGTGACAACCACAAATTAACCATGCTTTTACTACACTTATCATAATTTAACCATGGTATTTGTAGTAAAACGTTACCATAATGAATAAAACCATTTTCTTAAGGGATTTGTATCTGTGTATACTTTCTTTCTTTCTTTTTTCTTTGTTTTGTTTTTATAACTGTACTGCCTTAATGGTTTGATGTTTTGTATTGTTTAATAAAAAAAAAAAAAAAAAAAAAAAAAAAAAAAAAAAAAAAATTCGAGATACGTTTTCTGAAGTTCTGATCTGAATCAAAAGATTGAAAAGTGCAGCATTTATAAGGATTGCTGTTATGAATGGTATGATCGTTCATTGCATAAAGCTTCTTCAACATTTCTCCTGCAGTGTTTCACATTTAGAAAATGATATGAGGGTGAGTAAATGTTCATTTTCAGGTGAAAAGGTCAAGGGATAAGATTGAGAATGTCGAAAGGAAGGAGTTTGTCATCCGTTTTTGTGTCTGTAAAAACACAAAGTTTCTGTAAACTTCATGATCAGTCACCAGCGTCTGAGAGAAACTGCAAAATGTGCTGCCTGCCGAGCCATGAAACCGTCATAAACAGAGTCAAATATGACCTGCTCTCTCTAAATAAGATGACAAATGGAGAGCCAAGCAACTTTTGGAGAAGTGAGGAAAGTTTGCACCGAGTGCTGTAATAATGCCAATGTTGGCGACTGCAAGAACAACTGTTTAAATGAGAAAAACTAAAGAGCAAGGGTTTCCCAAACTGGGAGATGATGATAAGCCCATAATAAAGGAAGTGCTAATTTATTAATAATAATAATAAACTTTATTTTATAAAGCGCCTTTAAAGGCAACTTCTCAAAGCGCTGTACACAACAAGCAATACAAAGCTCAAACAATAAAAGTAACATCAACAATCAAATGATAATTTAAAAAAATAAGTCTTAAGTCTACCTTTAAAAAATGTCGTAGCCCTGTGCATCCCTAAGATCAGGAGGCAGGAGGAATTCCAAAGGACAGGAGCATATGAAGAAAAGGCCCTGTCACCCATAGATCGTAAGCGTGTTTTGAAGAACAACCAACAAGTTGGATTGTGAAGAACGCAGTCTCCGAGTTGGGGTATAGGAAGTTAACAACTCAGATAAATAATAAGGGGCCAAGCTATGCAATGCTTTATATGTCAGCATCATAATTTTAAAATCTACTCTGAATCGGACTGGAAGCCAGTGTAAGGACTCCAAGACTGGAGTGATGTGATTGCATACCCTGGACCCAGTCAATATCCTAGCGGCCGAGTTTTGTACATATTGTAGTTTTGTTAAGTGTGGATTTAGAGACTCCGGCTAGAAGGGCGTTACAGTAATCTATCCTAGAGATGACAAAGGAATTCATTAGCTTTTCAGCTACTGAGAAATTTAGCATAGGACGTAATCTAGCTATATTTCTGAGGTGAAAAAAGGATGATTTAACTGTACTCTGGACAAAAGAATCAAATGAAAGCCTGGTATCAAAAATAACTCCAAGATTCCTCACTTTAGCTTGAGTAGACAAAACAGAGCCATCAATAGTTAAGGATAACGAACCAGCTTTTGAAATTTGATGACGGGAACCAATAAGCATAACTTCAGTTTTACCACTATTCAGACACAAAAAAATTGTACTCATCCATTCCTTTATCTCAGAAACACAGCCGGACAGAAAATCAACATCAAGATGTTCACCAGACTTTGAGTGTATATAAATCTGCGTATCATCAGCATAAAAGTGATAATAGAGGCCAAGCGATCGCAACAACTGTCCAAGTGGTGCCAGATAAATATTAAAAAGCAGAGGGCCCAGGACTGAGCCCTGAGGAACCCCAGTAAAAACAGGGCTAATCTCAGACCTGAAACCGCCCATGGAAACGAACTGAGAACGGTCAGTAAAATAAGATTTAAACCACTTCAAAGCTGTCCCCGACACACCAAAATCTTGTTCAAGGCGGGCGGATTATGTGATTCAATTTCTTAATGCCGGATTTGTTTCAGCTTTTGTCTTCTCCAGATGTTAACTGATGGACTGGAGTGCTGTGGATTACTTGTGGATTATTGTGATGTTTTTATCAGCTGTTTGGACTCTCATTCTGACGGCACCCATTCACATTCATTGCTGAGACACTGATGCAATGTTATATTTTTGGGTGAACTATTCCTTTGAAATCCCAGGGGGGCTTCAAGTAAATATTTTATCTCAAAGGTGTAATACAATAAAAAATACCTGTGAATCCTTGCTCTAGAGTGATAAATAGGAATTAGACCATGTTGCTTTACATTTTATATGTCACAGATTTTCACCTCAAAAAACACTGATCATTTATGGTTTCTGGCCGACCTAGTTTTCCATTGAAATAATGAAGGTCTTGGAAATGGGTGAGCGGAAAGCAAGACCCCTGCTGAGTTTCCACTTCAGCGCTGTCGTCCGAGCCAGACGAGGCAGCTGCGGCGAGGAAATTCTTCTCATTCAATTCCGAAGGGAAAATGAAGATAAGGTGATGAAGAGAGAGTCATAATTCTTTAAAGCAGCTTTCATAGATTGGTATTATGATGTAAATGTTTGCAAGGCCTCACCACGGAGAGAGCAGATGTGTGTTTCCTCATGCTAAATGTGTAATATACAGTTGAGATTGTGAGAAGAGGGATTTGAAACGACTGTGAAACAGCTAACTTGAATGTGAAAAACACTGGATTTGACCACTTAAAAATGTTTGCAGAAGCTTTAGCAATCTAAACTAAACTTGTAGCCAGTTGAACAATATAGACTAGCTCAAAAAGTTCCTAAAAATGTTTGCCCATTCCAAAAAACCTGTCAAACTGGTTTAGTATCTAATCTAAACTCATTTTTGTCGAGCCTAGTTGTTTTAGCAAAGCAAGACACTTTACTATACTTACAGAGTTTCTAAATAAACTGACCGTAAGTAAAAATATATTTTTCTTACCATTCCTAGTTTTGTTGATCTGGGTGATTTGAGTTTGAACTATATTTGGAAAAACTGTGTAACGGTGGCTTTACTCTTCAGGATGCACAATGAAATTAACAAAGACGAAACTGAACTTGCTCTTCACATTGATTCTGGCATTTTACCTCACATCAGTAGAAGCTGAAGGTAATGGATCTGCTGTTAAACCACATATTGGATCTGCTATTTTAAAAACTGGTGTGATTTTAATTCTTCTGAATCAGTATTTTGGTCTTGTTTTCCAGTATACATGTCTAAACATCCTTTCAGAAGATTGACTGCATACACTAAAGCTTGTACAAAGAATATACCTTTTTTCTTACTTTGCATGATGGTTTTCCAGCTTCTCATGATGATGATGATGACGAGGTGAGGATCCTGATGGTGGGAATCCGAGGTCAGTCCAGATTCAGTGCTGCAGATCTTCTGTCAGGAAGGAAAGACGGTGGACAGGAGGACAGCGAGATTGTAAAGACTCCAGTAATTACAGACGAGGCTCGTAGAATGATGCTGATCACTGGACCGAACCTCTGTGAGGAGGACACAGCGAGACAGACCTTCACAACAGCACTGTTTCTCTCGTCTCCTGGACCTCACGCCGTTTTAATGCTCCTGAATCTGGAGGATCAACAATCACAACAGTGTGATATTGAGAAACGAGCTCAGGAGCTGCTGGGAGCAGAAGTCCTGCAGTACTGCATTGTTCTTCTGCTGCAAAATCACCAGGAACCTTTCACAGGAGCCTCCAGAGAAATGATCGACGCATGTGGAGGAAGATTTCTCATCATAAGAGACTCTGAACCTAAACCTGCTCAAAGAGCAGCTCTCGTAGCAGAAATACACAAGTTAGTTTGGCTCAACGATCACAGATTTTACTCAGTAGTGACTCAAGAGTTAGAAACAGAAAAGCTGGAACTTTTACAAAGACTACAAGAAATAGAAAACAAACTTAAAGAAGAGACCACTCAAAATGTAAATAAAGAAAATCCAGTCTTGCCTGAAATATATGACACTTTAGGAGGAATTGTTGGAATTGTAGGATGGATTTTCTTCATTGTATTGAATGCTGTTGTTATTTTTACTAAAGGAAAGCATGAACTTTGTAACGTTGGAGCAATATTATGTGTAGTTGTTATTTTTATGGTTACATTTAGAAATAATCTGAGCCCAGATGTTGCTGTACCAATAAATATGTCTCTTTGCTCAATGTTTGTTGTTACGGTTACGTGCAACGGATTATTAAATTTAACAATAGTACATAAAATCTTGATGTATATAGTAGTTTTACTTTCATTTCTTATTTCAGGATTAGCTTTAGGACTGATCCTGGCAACAGCCACTAGCATAAAGACGTGGTCAGATGTGCTCATAGCGTGTCATGCGGCTCCTGGCATCACACTCGGGGCTATTTTAAGCACAATTTTTTGCTCTTCATTTGATCAAAAGTATGCCGGGATTACTCTCACCATTGCATTGAAGTCATTCCTGTTTTGTTCAGTGGGAGCGATGCTCTCAATGGGACTGGTGACTGTGTTCTGTTGGGTGTCTGCTGTTTTGGGTGTGAAGATGACAACAATTCTGTTAATAGTAGGATTTACAATGGGGTATTTCTATTTAACAATCAGAATTTTTCTGTGTGCAATTTCTATCCTGATACTTCCATGTTGCTGTGTACTTATTGGTTCTATCATTTTAGTTTTATAAATGGCACTTAATGGACCTTGAGAAAATAAACTAGCAAGAGTGTGAAAGTTTGGCTTCTAATAAACATTAGATATACATAAATCCGTCATTATTTCCAAACCATCATAAACATTTACATGACAGCATCATTTTTTCATCTCAAATGCAGTTTTGTGTTTAACAGCACTTTGAGGTGGAAAATATTATTTGTGACCCTGGAGCACAAAACCAGTCATAAGGATCAATTTTCCAAAATTGAGATTTATACATCATCTGAAAGCTGAATAAATAATCTCTCCATTGATGTTTGGTTTGTTAGGAGGACAATATTTTTCTGAGATACAACTATTTTAAAATCTGGAATCTGAGGAAGCAAAAAAATAAATAAATATTGACAAAATCATCTTTAAAGTTGTTCAAATGAAGTTCTTAGCAATGCATATTACTAATCAAAAATTAAGTTTTGATATATTTACAGTAGGAAATGTATAAAATATCTTCATGGAACATGACCTTTACTTAATATCCTAATGATTTTTGGCATAAAAGGAAAATCAATAATATTGACCCTTACAATGTTTTTTTAACTATTGCTACAAATATACCCCAGCGACTTAAGACTGCTGGCCAACTCATTGTGTTAATAAAATTAATTTCACAGCTTGCATTTTTAAATGCACAAAATTAAATCATATTTTAACACTGTTTGCATTAAACATGATGGATTTTTCTGTGATGCATGCATTAATATAGAACAATATTTCCACAATTTATGTATTTAACATTACAGCTCAGTATACTCTCTTTGTATAGCTTATCTCATTTACTTGCAACCAAATGTCTCAAATGTCTTTCCATAATCTGACAATTATACAGTTCATTTTAGTCTATTTGTTTAGCTATCCTAACCATACGATTATAAGGTTAATTTCATATCTTTTATTCACATTTTGCATCGCTTTGCTGTCTGCAACCCACCCTTTAACTGTATCTTCTACATGCAATGTGCAAATCCATCAAAATCAGCCTCTAGTAGTTGTAGTTATAATCAGAAATGACCCTTAAACCTGCCTTAAATCTTATTTTTAAACAATATTAAGCTTTAAAAAAAAAGTATAAATTGATACATATTTAGATAGTTTCTTACTATTTCTATTGAGCTTTAACTGCACTAGTGTTTCTTTTTTACTTTGCAAATGTGTTTAAATCATTCATATTCTCATAATGATCTCTTGACCTGTGGCAGGAAAGTGAATCTGGCTGCTGTGCGTATGAAAGTTCAATCATAAACTCACAATCAACCCCTGAGTTGATAAAGAAAGTTTAAAGGCGAGCACGGGGAAACCAAACCCAGATTTGTTTGCTTTTGTCAACTTCAACTCAACTGAATGTGACTTATGTTTTATGAGAAAGACCTCAGTTTAAAAGATTAAATTAACAGATTAAATTCATTGCAGAAATGTCAATCAAAAACTATTTGCATTTATACATTTTCTCTTTTTCACATTTTCACCAGGTTCACACGGCATGATTTTCAAAGTCACGGGATGCTGTCGTTATCTCACTACAGGACTGTGTTATTTGCTGCGGTGTTCACATACAGATCGACGTCAGGGGGTCACACATTACACAACTTTTCAACAAGAAGAATCGTCAACAACTCTGTCGGATCTACAAACT
Organism: Cyprinus carpio; assembly: GCF_018340385.1. Classification (NCBI taxonomy): domain Eukaryota; kingdom Metazoa; phylum Chordata; class Actinopteri; order Cypriniformes; family Cyprinidae; genus Cyprinus; species Cyprinus carpio. Next base: position 678,837 of record NC_056596.1, read on the forward strand.
ACTTTTCACAACCAAACACACGCGAGAAGGGATCAGAAATAACAGAAGATCACATGCAAAACTGGACTTCAGTTGAAACAAACTGCAGTTTCTCATTATGATGATGATGTTTCCTCTTTTTACTTCCTGTTCTTGTCATTTACACTTAAAGGGAAAAAAGTAACAACCACATTTTATAGGTTAAAATTAAGCTCCTGAATTACTGAACTCTACTCTTGTTAAAATGTATCATTAGTCTATTTTAATATTATTAGATCATTATAACCATGGGCCTCACTACCACTGTAAAAAAAAAAAAAAGTAGCTATATGGTTTCTATGGAATTTGTTATGAAAAACGTCTCGGTTACGTATGGTAACCCTCGTTCCCTGAAGGAGGGAACGGAGACGCCACGTCGGTGACCGACGAAAATGGGATATCGCTTCGATAGACTAATCTACTTCGAGTGTAAACTAAACGAGCCAATGCACATTGGCATGCAATTATTGCATCCAGCTGCCGCTGATCACAGCGTGAGTATAATAAGGCAGCAGGTGCAATGCATACCAGGTTTTTCTGAGGAGCCGAGCCAGAGACCCGGCGGCTCAGCGGTGGTACAGCAACCATGGTGACGGGACGTGACGTCTCCTTTCCCTCCTTCAGGGAACGAGGGTTACATACGTAACCGAGACATTCCCTTTCAGTCGGTCACTCTCAACGTCACGTCAGTGACCGACAAATTGGGATCCTCTACCAAAGCGCCATGGATGCTGCCCCTTCCAGTGCCCTGTGCAAGCCGCCTGCGCCCCTATTAGGTGTAGGCCGGGGCTCGGAACAAGTAGCTCCACTCACCATTGTCAAAGCACTACCTCACTGGGTGAGACTGGATAACACTGGGAAAACGTACCCGTTCCACTTGGAACAGGGACGCTGCGGAGGCTCCATCCTTCCCGAAGGAGGTCTCGGGAGCAAATACACATATAGCATCCGTTTAGGTGTATATGGAAAAATTTGAGGTGATTCAAACCCTCCTGGAAAGGCAGAAGTCTGCCGGGGAAACACGGGCTCTAAGGCTATACCGTGGACTAACGCATACGAGTACCGCTTAGGTCTCAATATGGAACCCAGCCTTCTATGGTTCTCACGGATTCATCATGAAGGCCTGGCGCCGGACGTTCCGCCGTGTCCAGCTGCCTAGGGTGATGGAGGATCTCATCAAGGTCTACAGTACGGACACTCTGGAGCAGTTTTAGCAAGCCAACACTAACCGGGGCCTCTCGGTGCCACTGCCCGTTTGAGGTGAGAACACAGGAGGATACCGGCTCTACACGAAGGCTATAGAACCTAGCGAACGTGTTAGGTGAATGTATTGCTCTACAAATGTGTGTAGGCGAGGTGGCAGGTGTAAGAGTATATTTGGGTGAGGTACTTCTAGTTGAGTGAGCTCACAACCTGAACAGGCAGGGCACACCCTGTGCCTGATAAGCCAGGGCTATGGCATCCACAATCCAGCGGGCCATCCTCGGCTTAGAGACGGCATTCCCCTTCTGCCGGCCTCCGTAACAGACAAAGAGCTGGTCTGAGGTCCTGAAGCTTTGTGTCCGGTCTACGTAGCATCTCAATGCTCGGACGGGACAGAGCAAAGCCAGGGCTGGGTCTGCCTCCTCCAGGGGCAGTGCTTGCAGGTTCACCACTTGGTCTTTGAAGGGTGTAGTGGGAACCTTGGGCACGTAGCCGGGCCGGGGCCTCAGGATTACCTGGGAGTCAGCCGGCCCAAACTCTAGGCATGAATCGTCGACCGAAAATGCGTGCAGGTCCCCTACCCTCTTGATGGAGGCCAGTGCAAGCAGGAGCAGAGTTTTCAATGAAAGAAACTTTGGCTTGACTGAATGCAAAGGCTCGAATGGGCCCTGCTGTAGTGATTTCAGCACCAGAGTCAGGTCCCAAGAGGGTATGGAGGGGGGCCGGGAAGGATTTAACCTCCTGGCACCTCTAAGGAACCTGATGACGAGGTCATGCTTACCTAAAGACTTCCCATTCACGGGGTCATGGTACGCAGCAATAGCGGCAACCTGGACTTTGAGGGTGGAGGGAGACAGCCTTCGCTCCAGCCCTTGCTGCAGAAAGGAAAGCACAACCGCAATCGGGCATCTTCGGGGGTCTTCTCTCGGCGAGAAGAACACCACTCGACGAACAGGTTCCACTTCAAGGCGTAAGCGTGTCTCGTAGACGGTGCTCTTGCCGAAGTGATGGTGTTCGCTACCTCCTGGGGCAGGTCACCTAGAACCTCCGCGTCCCGTCCAGGGACCAGACATGGATTTTCCAAAGGTCTGGACGCGGGTGCCAAATGGTGCCCCGTCTCTGAGTCAGTAGATCCTTCCTCAGAGGAATCGGCCAAGGAGGGGGCTGTCGCGAGGAGCACCAGTTCGGGGAACCAGGTCCGCGTGGGCCAATACGGCGCCACTAGCAAGACTTGCTCCTCGTCCTCCCGGACTTTGCACAGTGTCTGTGCAAGAAGGCTCACTGGGGGAAACGCATACTTGCGTAGGCCCCGCGGCCAGCTGTGTGCCAGTGCATCCCTGCCGAGAGTTCCCTCGGTCAGGGAGTAGAACAACTGGCAGTGAGCGGTCTCTGGAGAAGCAAACAGGTCTACCTGAGCGGCTCCGAACCGTCTCCAAATCAGCTGGACCGTCAGGGGATGGAGTCGCCATTCTCCTGGGAGCATTGCTCGAGACAGCTCGTCGGCTGTACGGTTGAGCAGGCCTGGAATGAGAACGGCACGAAGAGACCTCAGAACCTTCTGACTCCAAAGGAGGAGGTGGCGGGCGAGTTGTGACATGCGACGGGAGCGCAGACCACCTTGTCGGTTGATGTACGCAACGGTCGCTGTGTTGTCCGTTCGGACCAGCACATGCTTGCCTCGTAAGTGACCTTTGAGACGGTTCAAGGCAAGGTGCACTGCTAACAACTCTAGGCAACTGATGTGCCACTGCAGCTGCGGGCCCGTCCAAACCCCTGAGACTGCATGCCCGTTGTACGTGGCCCCCCAGCCGGTGGTGGAGGCATCCGTGTAAACCACAGCATGCCTGGAGATCTGCTCTAGGGGCACCCCTGCCCTGAGAAACGCAAGATCTGACCACGGGGTGAGGGTTTGGCGACAGGCCGGTGTAACTTGGACCCGGTGAGTGCCGCGCTTCCACGCCCACCTCGGGACTCGGCCATAAAGCCAGTGCTGGAGCGGTCTCATATGTAACAGGCCGAGCGGTGTAAGTGCCGCTGTGGCCGCCATATGCCCCAGGAGCCTCTGAAAGAGTTTCAGTGGGACCGCTGTCCTGCTCTTGAATGTATTCAAGCAGGCTAGCACCGACCGCGCACGTTCCTCTATGAGGCGTGCTGTCTGTTTGTAAGTGTCCAACTCCATACCGAGAAAAGAGATCCTCTGCGTTGGCAAGAGTTTGCTCTTTTCCCAGTTGACCCGAAGGCCCAACAGGCTGAGGTGCCAGAGCACCAGGTCCCTGTGTTCGCACAACTGATCCCGAGATTGTGCTAGTATCAGCCAATCGTCTAGATAGTTGAGAATACGAACACCCTGCTCTCTGAGGGGAACAAGAGCCGCCTCCGTGACTTTCGTGAAGACACGGGGAGACAGGGACAGCCCGAAGGGCAGGACCTTGTACTGATATGCCTGTCCTTCGAACTCAAACCGCAGAAATGGTCTGTGGCGCGGAAGGATGGACACATGAAAGTACGTGTCCTTCAGGTCGATCGCTGCAAACCAATCTCGGGGATGGACGCACCCGAAGATGCATTTCTGCATCAACATCTTGAACGGTAGCCGATGAAGGGCCCGGTTCAAAACTTGCAGATCCAAGATCGGTCGTAACCCACCGCCTTTCTTGGGTACAATGAAGTAGGGGCTGTAAAACCCCGTCCTCATATCGGTGGAGGGACCGGCTCTATCGCGTCTTTCGCCAGTAAGACTGCGATCTCTTCCCGCAGAACAGGGGCATCGGACGCTTTCACTGTAGTGAAGCGGATACCGCTGAACTTGGGGGGACGCCGGGCGAACTGAATCGCATAGCCGAGGCTGATGATCCGCAGGAGCCAGCGAGACGGGCTGGGTAGCGCTGACCAGGCGCTTAGAAACCGTACAAGCGGGACCAGCGGAACCACAGCCGTACCCGCAGTGGGGCAGCGAGGTGGAACACAGGGACCCATCTCGGGCGGCTTGTGAGCAGGCCTGAGTGTGGTGCGAGTGTGGGGTGCAGGGCTCACCTGGTTCCACGGGTTGGCAGAGGGTGCGTGAGTAGGGCCTTTGTTGATGCTCTCAAACCGCCCGCTGCTGCCATCTGGCGAAGGAGGAGGATGAGTGAGGTCCGGTGTTTGGCCGTCCGCAACTCTCCGTGCCCTCCTGGGACCCAGAGACAGAGAAAACCGCTCTCTCGTCGAGATTTCCAGATTCTCCCCTGGCCCTCCTCCAGGGGAGGGAGAGGTGCTTTCACCATCCCCCCAGAAAGCGGCTACCTCTCTCTGGGCCACCCGTCCCGGGGCCTCTTGCTCTTCCGCTCACCGCCAGGTTTGACGGGGGCCAGGACGGGTGGGGCGGCCTGCCTATGCCCAGCTCTACGGCGCCACTTGCTGGAGGCTGCTGCGGATGCGGATGCGGCGCGGGAGCGGGTGGACGCAGGGGGCCGCCCTCGGTGACGAGCAGGCTGGGGCGTTGCAACCGGCGGACGGGTGGAGGCAGCAGCTGCCCGCCGGGCAGAAAGGTTGGACCGCCTCAGTCTGCTCCCGTGCAGCCAAGAACTGCTGGGCCAGGTTCTCGACCACGTCACCGAAGAGGCCGGTCTGGGACACAGGCATTAAGGAACTGATCTTTGTCGGCGTCCCTCATTTCAACCAGACTCAGCCAGAGATGGCGCTCCTGGACCACAAGCGTGGACATCGCGCACGACCCAGAGAATGCACGGTGACCTTCGTCGCTCGGAGCGCGAGGCCAGTGGCGGTTCTGAGTTTTCAGAACTTCTGGATCGTAACCACCCTCGTGCAGGTCCTTCAGTGCCTTGGCCTGGTGCACCTGCAGTAACGCCACAGCGTGTAAGGCAGAAGCAGCTTCCCCGCAAGCCATATAGGCACCGCCGGTTAGACCAGACGAATGCCTATAGGCCCGGGAAGGAAGCACCGGGGTCTCCCCGCCAGCAGGAGGCAGACTTAGGACACACTTGCATCGCTACCGCCCGCTCCACTGGGGGAATCACCGAATACCCCTGCGCTGCACTGCCATCGAGGGTGGTGAGGGAGGAGGAGCCCACCAGCCAGTTTCTGGCAGTAAAAGGTGCCATCCACGACCTGGTGAGCTCGTCATGCACTTCCGGGAAGAAAGGCACCAGGGTGGGGCGCTGAAAACCAGCGCGCGCCACCTTGAGAAACCAATCATCCTGCCTCGAGGGCTCGGGACGCGGTGGAGATTTCCACTCGAGCCCTACCCTCTCGGCGGCCCGGGAAAGCATAGCTGTCATCTCCGGATCCAATTCAGGCTCCGCCACCGTCCCAGAGGGCAGCAGCACAGCTGAATCTTCATCTGACAGCTCTCCCTCCGATGCTGAGATCGACATCTGGTCAGGGGGAGGCCCACTGGATACCACTGGTACGCTCTTTGAAGAGGGCCCAGCGCGTTCCGTGGGTTACTCCTCTGGATCGGAGATGCAAGAGGAGTGATGGTCCCCAGAGGGTTGGTTCCCTGCGGGGTGTTTGCCACCACTATAATCCTCAAACCGCCCGTGCTACTGCTGGAAATGGTTTTCGTCTGTCGGCCGCCAGAACGAGCCCCAAATCGTGGCAGCGGCAACGGGACTCCGCCCCCTTTTTTGAAGGAAGCAGAGCCTGGTTCGCAGCTCCGAGATGGTCATCTTCCCGCAGAGAGAAGATGACTCATCCACGAAAGCTACCTCAGCGTGTTTGCCCAGACACGTGAGGCAGCAATCGTGACCATCACCCGTTGCCAGGTAACGACCGCACCCAGAAACGCACGGGTGAAACGGCATCCTTATAAGGACGATCCGTCGTCTTTACAAAGACGCACCCATGAAGCTCTTTTAGAGAAATTTGCTCTTTAGGAAATGCTCTTTTAGTGCTGAGGCGCACAGGGGAATTGGCCGCTTGCAACACGACAGGGGGTAGTGCAGCCTGAAGTGTGCAATCCACTCGACGCTGGAACGACCACCGCTGAAGCGCCGTCTCGCCAACACACGAAGCTTCCGAGAGCGTGCTGAACTCGTAGTTCACAGCAGACACAGTTGAGCAGAACGATACTAACGCTCGGGCTCCGAAGCGAAAAGCTGGTATGTATTGCACCTGCTGCCTTATTATACTCACGCTGTGATCAGCGGCAGCTGGATGCAATAATTGCATGCCAATTGGCTCGTTTAGTTTACACTCGAAGTAGATTGGTCTATCGAAGCGATATCCCATTTTCGTCGGTCACCGACGTGGCGTCGAGAGTTGACGTTAAACAAATTTAGACCTGTTTATTATACTCACGACTGACAAATTTAGTATAAATACAAATGCACAAAAAACAACTATTACAGACTGAAAGTCCCCACCTTTCTGCCACAATACCCTAACTACAGTTTATGTGACTACAGTTAATCCTTAGTGGATTAAACTGGATGTTTTCTGCAGTGTTTTTCCTGTTTCACACTTCAGGGATGTTGAGAATGTCAGCGCTGTTTCATCTGGATTGAATCAGTAGTTTGTGTCGAATGGCTCGTGCTGGATCTCACAGCTGTGTTTAATCTGTGATTGCTCTTTCTTCCGATTCAGAGGAGCGCGTGTGATTTCGTTCCACTTTTGGAGTTTGGACGCTTCTCATGCACAATAGAAATAAATGGCAGCACTTGTGTGGCTCCCGTGCGACCGATAACAAACTTCAGTCTCACCGGCAGAAAAAAAAAAAGAAAAAAAAAAAACATTTGCAAAATATGACCGAATAGTCTGGATCCCTGCCACTTCAGAGAACCTGTCAGACTTGTTGAGCGTAGCTTTCTTAGCAAAACAAAAGGCAGGACACAGCTACTTTTAAAGCGTTTTCTAAACTAACTGATCATCAGCAAAAACGACTTGTCTTTATGTTCTTAGTTTTGTTTATACGGGTAACTTGAGTAAAAGATATTTAAAGTTAGGCTACATTTGGTTTTAGGTTGCATGATGAAATTAACCAAGACGAAAACAAACTCGCTCCTCACACTGATTCTGCTGTTTCACACCATGTCTGAGCAAGCAGGAGGTAATGCATCTACGCACTAATATCAGTTCTTTTCCAGTTTAAACCTCTAAAAAATCCTTACTTGATGTTTTCTTACTCCGTTTTTGTTGTTATGCATGACGGTTTCACACTCTCGTCCAGCTTCTCATGATGATGATGATGACGAGGTGAGGATCCTGATGGTGGGAATCCGAGGTCAGTCCAGATTCAGTGCTGCAGATCTTCTGTCAGGAAGGAAAGACGGTGGACAGGAGGACAGAGAGATTGTAAAGACTCCAGTAATTACAGACGAGGCTCGTAGAATGATGCTGATCACTGGACCGAACCTCTGTGAGGAGGACACAGAGAGACAGACCTTCACAACAGCGCTGTTTCTCTCGTCTCCTGGACCTCACGCCGTTCTAATGCTCCTGAATCTGGAAGATCAACAATCACAACAGTGTGATATTGTGAAACGAGCTCAGGAGCTGCTGGGAGCAGAAGTCCTGCAGTACTGCATTGTTCTTCTGCTGCAAAATCACCAGGAACCTTTCACAGGAGCCTCCAGAGAAATGATCGATGCATGTGGAGGAAGATTTCTCATCATAAGAGACTCTGAACCTAAACCTGCTCAAAGAGCAGCTCTCGTAGCAGAAATACACAAGTTAGTTTGGCTCAACGATCACAGATTTTACTCAGTAGTGACTCAAGGGTTGGATGCAGAAGAGTCCAGTCAAAGTGTGCATGAAGAAAATAAGATGCTCTCTGAAAAACATGACAATTCAGCAGGAACTGCACGATGGATTTTACTAATTTTACTGAACACTGCTTTTATTTTCACTAAAGTAAGACATGAACATTTTCATTTTGCGGAAATACTCTTCGTGCTTGTTATTTTTACCGTCACTTTAAGAGAGACTCTCAATCCAGATGTTTCTGTTCCTTTAAATTTGATTGTATCCTCAACTTTCACAGTAGCCTCTGCATATAAAGACTTCGCAAATTCACGACATGGACACCAAATCATAATGTTTTTAGTCATGATCTTTACATTTCCCAGTATAGTGTTCATAGCCGGTCTAGGACTGACTGTAGGAACAGCGGTCAGTGTACGGACGTGGTCAGATGTGATCATAGCGTGCCACGCTGCTCCCGGAGTCACATTCGGGGCTCATTTATACACGGTTTACTCCATTATACCTGATCAAATGCAAGCTCGTACAACTCTCATTTTTGCACTCAAGTTATTCCTGTTCTGTTTCGTTGGAGTGACGCTCTCGATGGGGTTTGTGACTGTATTTGCTCTGTTTGGAGTGAAGATGACAATATTTCTGCTAATATTAGGATTTACAAAAATGTATTTCCATTTAAGGAGTCTTTCTCTGAAACTGTTTATTTTTTTCCTGCTTTTTCCATGCTGTTGTGTATTTATTGGTTCTTTAATTTCATTTTTATACAGTTTATTATTTCATTATATTTTAACAGTAATTTGAAGCCGATAATAGTGACTAAATCACAAGAGACACTTACAGATTTTGGATCATAAGTTAATGCTGATATTGATTTTAGGGTTATGTTAATATTTCAAACATATGGGTATTTTTGGCACTGTGTACTTTCAGGAAATAATCTCTCTTACAACCCATCTTATTTCTTTACTAACGAGCATTTAACATCAATAAAGACATCACAGGAAAATCTTGAACATTTACTGTGCAATGTCATTTCCACCAAATTTCAAATGATATATTGTGTTTATCAGCATTTTATTACTGGAATAAAATGGCTATTTTCATAGTTTGAATTTTATGTATGTAAATACATTCAAAAAATATATTTTGATACTTTATACATTATTTTGCATATATAAAACAAAAATTTGTGAATTCTCCTGTTAAGCATTTATATGCATTTTTGAAAAACACTTTTATATATATATATATAAAAAAAAAAACTTTTATTAATATTCACTGTTTAAATCACATTTACTTGCCAAATGTCTCAAACCAACTAATGACTCTTAATCTTTAACCAACTGAGTTGAAATTCTTGAGGATTTTTTCTTTGGAACAGCTGCTATATCATCTACTAAAACATCATTCAGACAAACGAACAAAGACACTCGCTGTAACAGTCTGCAGTCGCTCTGGATAAAGACGTCTGTTAAATGTCCATTTACTTCCTCTGCAGCTCTGCAGACAAACCAATAGAGTTTTACAGGAAATAATTCAATTCAAGCTGATGTTGTGACTTTAACCAGCAGTGAAGATCAGATGTTCTCATCTGGAGATTAAACTGCAAATAACAATCAAACTGACATATGAAACTTACAAATATATTGCTTGTTCATTGGTGTTAAAATATTCCTGTGCCTTAAGCTTTTTTTTAATTTTGACAAATAATAGTAAGCTTTTAATTTAAATAAATAAATATTAAAATACAAAAATACAGAATTAAAATGGCACATTTTTAAGATTGTTGTTGACATCATAAATTATAAATGAATAAATACACTATTTTCGAATCATATATTCAGATGCATTCTTTCAGCAGATCTACTGAGCTTTCACTGCAGCAGTGTTTCCTTTTATTTTGTAAATGTGTTTAAATCATTAATATTTTCAGAATGATCTCTCGTCCTTCAGCAGGGAAGTGAATCTCGCTGACTCACCTCATGTTTTAAGTGATTGACTGTTTGCTGTGAACGTCACACTTTTATGTTCACAGACTGTAGAGCTAGTCATAAACTCACGGTCAATGTTATCAACGATCAGCTGATCAAGAAAACTTAAAGAGAGAACTGTGAGACCAAACACTGTTGGTTTTTTGGATAAACCAGGTTAAAAGATGAAATTAACCAAGACAAAAACAAACTGGCTTCTCATATTGATTCTTGCATTTCACATGACTTCTTCAGAAGGTTAGTATCTGCTCACCTCTACCTTTAGTTTAGCCATGAATAAGCACATTTTTATTTTAGTAAAATGTGAACTTGTGTTACTGCATAAATGTCAAACTATTTACATTGCGACTTAATTTTTTACTAGATTCTGAGAGAATTGTTCTTCCAAATTAACTTTTAGATCCATTAACTTTTAACCATTTCAGAACACATACATAAATATCCAGATATTGTACATTAAAAAAGGCTAAAAAAGATACTGACACCATTTTTATACTGTCCAGCCCTAATTCACACATTTTCCCTTTCAGCTTCTCTGTGGTACATTTGGGAACCACTGACGTCTATATTGATGTTAAACCTGCACACACAGACTTGTGTCTTCATTATCATCAAGAAGAATATATACACAGTGGAGATCAAAATTAGAGAACAACCTGTAATTTCCTAGATTTCAAGGTCACAGCTTAGTCCTATCTGAAGTTATCCTAAAAGGAATAGAAGAGCAGTTTTTAAGCATATTTCATAAATTAATTGTATTCTGAAGCACAGTATAACAAATTTAAATGAGATATTTTAAAAAGAATTCTGACCAAAATTAGAGAACGCTTACAGATACCTAAAAGTTATTGGTGTTAATCTGGCACATGGTACTAATTTCCTTAATTATCTGACAAACTCTATTGAACTGGCAGCATTGCTCCAATTTTCACTGAGATTGCTATATAGCGGTCTGCTCTAAGGTGACTGAAACCCTTAAACAAGAGGCCAACCAGATGAAGGCCAAAGGGACTGGTGGTTCCAAATCTGTGATTTCTTAAATATAACAGGTTTATGATGACATTAATTCATTCAAGACCACCAAAAAGGCTGGTCATCATGTAAGACAAATGCATGAGAAGAGAGGATAATGCAGAGACTCTCAATGGTGAATCGGTTCAACACTGCAGCTGGAATTGCTCTCCGGCTCAGAGCTGAACAGGGTCTGGATCTGTCTCGGCATGTTTAAGAGACGTCGGACTGAAAGCACACTGCAGTGACCAAGCCTCTCATCAACTGAAAGAATCGGAAGGCAGGACTCACCTTTGCTGAGGAGCATGTTGTGTGGAGAGAGGAGAACTGCTCCAAAGTTCAAAGTGTTTGAGTATGTTTTTTACCGCATTGGCAATAATTGTTTCACTTTCTCTTCCAGCTTCTCATAATGATGATGATGACGAGGTGAGGATCCTGATGGTGGGAATCCGAGGTCAGTCCAGATTCAGTGCTGCAGATCTTCTGTCAGGAAGGAAAGACGGTGGACAGGAGGACAGAGAGATTGTAAAGACTCCAGTAATTACAGACGAGGCTCGTAGAATGATGCTGATCACTGGACCGAACCTCTGTGAGGAGGACACAGAGAGACAGACCTTCATAACAGCACTGTTTCTCTCGTCTCCTGGACCTCACGCCGTTCTAATGCTCCTGAATCTGGAAGATCAACAATCACAACAGTGTGATATTGTGAAACGAGCTCAGGAGCTGCTGGGAGCAGAAGTCCTGCAGTACTGCATTGTTCTTCTGCTGCAAAATCACCAGGAACCTTTCACAGGAGCCTCCAGAGAAATGATCGACGCATGTGGAGGAAGATTTCTCATCATAAGAGACTCTGAACCTAAACCTGCTCAAAGAGCAGCTCTCGTAGCAGAAATACACAAGTTAGTTTGGCTCAACGATCACAGATTTTACTCAGTAGTGACTCAAGGGTTGGATGCAGAAGAGTCCAGTCAAAGTGTGCATGAAGAAAATAAGATGCTCCCTGAAAAACATGACAATTCAGCAGGAACTGCACGATGGATTTTACTAATTTTACTGAACACTGCTTTTATTTTCACTAAAGTAAGACATGACCATTTTCATTTTGCGGAAATACTCTTCGTGCTTGTTATTTTTACTGTCACTTTAAGAGAGACTCTCAATCCAGATGTTTCTGTTCCTTTAAATTTGATTGTATCCTCAACTTTCACAGTAGCCTCTGCATATAAAGACTTCGCAAATTCACGACATGGACACCAAATCATAATGTTTTTAGTCATGATCTTTACATTTCCCAGTATAGTGTTCATAGCCGGTCTAGGACTGACTGTAGGAACAGCGGTCAGTGTACGGACGTGGTCAGATGTGATCATAGCGTGCCACGCTGCTCCCGGAGTCACATTCGGGGCTCATTTATACACGGTTTACTCCATTATACCTGATCAAATGCAAGCTCGTACAACTCTCATTTTTGCACTCAAGTTATTCCTGTTCTGTTTCGTTGGAGTGATGCTCTCGATGGGGTTTGTGACTGTATTTGCTCTGTTTGGAGTGAAGATGACAATATTTCTGCTAATATTAGGATTTACAAAAATGTATTTCCATTTAAAGAGTCTTTCTCTGAAATTGTTTATTTTTTTCCTGCTTTTTCCATGCTGTTGTGTATTTATTGGTTCTTTAATTTCATTTTTATACAGTTTATTATTTCATTATATTTTAACAGTAATTTGAAACCGATAATAGTGACTAAATCACAAGAGACACTTACAGATTTTGGATCATAAGTTAATGCTGATATTGATATTGATGTTTCTTCAACTATGGGTATTTTTGGCACTGTGTACTTTCAGGAAATAATCACTCTTACAACCCATCTTATTTAATTTCTTTACTAATGATCATTTAACATCAATAAAGACATCACAGGAAAATCTTGAACATTTACTGTGCAATGTCATTTCCACCAAATTTCAAATGATATATTATGTTTATCAGCATTTTATTACTGGAATAAAATGGCTATTTTCATAGTTTGAATTTTATGTATGTAAATACACACATTCAAAAATATATTTTGATACTTTATACATAATTTTGCATATTTGTTTATATTTTTTGTATGTATTTTGAATTATTCTGTTAAGCATTTTTATGCATTAAAAAAAAAAAAAAAAAAAAAAAAAAAAAAAAAAAAAAAACTTTTATATAAAAAAAACCAAAATTTTTTATTAATATTCACTGTGTTTAGATCACATTTGCTGTAGGTCAAGTAACAATGGAAACATTGGAAAAATCAGAACAGAGTTTTATTTTACAGTAGGTTTAGGAGAGACCCTTGGATTAATTGTTAGCATACAGACTTTTTCTGATGTTTTTGTAGCATGCTGAGCTGCTCTTGGAGTCACAGTTGGAGCTTATGAATTTTTTTAATTTATCATTCGAGCACCAAAAACTGAATGTCCGAGAATTACTCCTGTTATTTCTGTTTTGTACAGTGGGTGCTGAACTCACATTGTTGTTTGTGATTGTGCTCAGTGCTCTGTTTGGAGTGAAGCTCACAATAATTCTGCTAATAATCATGATAATAACTGCAGCATTAAAACTAGAGCTCAAAATGAAGAAAAACTGTAATCGAGTTACTCCTTCTTTGAGTGATTTTTTCATGTGGTTGTGTGTTTATTGCTTCAGTTGTTCTGATTTTAGAGATGTCGTTGAGTTTGCTTAAAGTTTATAGAGAACACTTCCTCAGTTCTTTCTTGTTTTATCCAGTGGTAATGTTGGCTTCTTTAATGCTGATTATACAGTTCAGAAAACCACTGAAGAGGATCAAGCAAAGCAGAACATCACAAGTGAGCAGTTTCTCTTGTCTCCTGGACTTCATACTGTTTTAATGGTCCTGAATCAAGAATCAAAAATGTGTGATATTGTCACTTTATTGCTGTTCCAATAAAGTTTACTTTTGTGGTTACATACTACAATTCATAAAATTTATTAAATCAACCTAAATCAATAAATTCTACATAACAGTTCTGTACAAGTTTGATTTTACATCTTAATTACATTTCGATCATTCTTGCAACAAGTGTTTTTAAAGCATATTAAGATTTAGTCAAGTCTAGGATCATTCTGGATTCATTTGACTGCTTTCAGCTTTCAATTAATAAACACAACACAAAGTCACAACCTTGCTACTTAGAGTATTTATGTTCTACAAAACTGTCTGATAATGTTCCAGCTACTAACGTAACCACAGTTCCCTGAGATAAGGGAACAAGCGCTGCGTCGTCTTGATGACCTTTGGGGAAAACTCCTGTTTTACTCTGATATTGAAGCCTGATTTGTTCACGTTTGTGTAGCTTCACAAACCAAAGGTGCTCTAACCCTAAGAGTGGATGGGGCTGCCTGGCTATATAAGCTGGGTTAGAGCACCATCTCATCAGAATCACTCGACTGAAGCAACAGTCATCTTTCGTTTTCCGCTTATAGCATGGGTAGTTACGCAATGCTCGTTCCCTTATCTCAGGGAACCAAGGTTACGTTAGTAACCGGAGCATTACCTATCAAAAGGTAACTCTCACTGAATCGTCTTGATGACCTATGGGGAACACATCCAGTAACACCATGCTATGAGCAGATGCAGAACTAAGCCTGCTCTACGAGCTCAACCTAGGAAGACTCAGCGAAGGGTTCCATAAGCCTGAGCCAAAGAAAAGACCCAAGTATAGTCTGAGGTCTACTTGATATAGCCCTTTCCACCCGAGGGGGGAAATGGGTAGATATTAAGCAGATAAGTTCTGCACCTGCAGGGCAGGGACGTCCATATTCTAAAATCTAATGAATGCAGATGGCGACGACCAGCCGGTGGCCTGCACAAATCTCTCTGATAGAGATCCCACTGGACAACGCCCAGGAGGAGGCCATTCCTCTGATGGAATGGGCCCTCACATCTATAGGGCACTGCGACCCAGCCGAGGCATAAACCAGGGCTATAGCATCTACTGTCTAGTGAGATAGTCTCTGCTTTGTAACTGGCAGCCCTTTAGAGCGGCCTCCAAAGCACACAAAGAGCTGCTCCATTTGTCTGAATGACGTAGAGCGCTCAATTTACACTCTGAGTGCCCGAACAGGGAACAATAAGTTGGGACCCAGCTCGCCATCTGCCACAGGGAGGGCTTACAGTGAAATCACCTGGGCTCTGAACGGAGTTGACAGCACCTTAGGTACGTAACCACTGCATGGTTGAAGAATGACTTTACAGTGGTTGGGTCCAAACTCAAGACAGAAAGCGCTGACAGACCACCCTTGCACGTCACCTACCCTCTTGACCAATGCTAGGGTCAAAAGCAGAGCGGTTTTGAGCGGCATGACCTGTAAGCCAGCTGTTTGAAGCGGCTCAAAGGGAGGGCCCCTGAGGGCTTGAAGGACTAAAGACAAGTCCCATGTCGGCACAGTCCTAAGGTGAGGAGGGTTCAAGCTCCGAGCACCTCTGAGGAAATTAATGACCAAGTCGTTTCTGCCGATTGTCCGGCCAGCCAAGAGAGAATAATTTGCAGCAATGGCTACCACATTGACAGTTGTCTTCGGAGGTGAAGAGGTCCACCTTTGCCATGCTGAAGACTTACCAAATCATCTGAACCAACTTGGGATGCAGTCTTCATTCCCCCGGAGCCACATTGTCTCAGGACAACATATTCGCTCCCTGGTTCAGTTTGCCCGGCACGTGAACCGCTTGTAGTGACAGGAGTTTGCTCTGTGCCCAAAGCAGGAGAGGCTGAGTCATCCTGTAAAGGGAACGTGACCTGAGGCGGCTTTGGCAAATGATTTAGGCTACCACAGTCCTGTTGTCTGACCGGACCAAGACACGGTGCCCCTTTAAGGCTGGCAGAAAGGTTTTGAGGGCCAGACAAACAGCCATCATTTTGAGGCAGTTGATGTGTAGGCGTGGCTCCTGGATCAACCAGGAGCTGAACAGCGGATTGCCCTCATAAAGAGCACCCCAGCCTGAGCTGGAGGCGTCCGTCATGACTACCTTCCTCCTGGGGGTAATTTTCAACTGTACGCTTGATAGAAACAGGCAAGGAGTTGTCCAAGTGAATCTATAACTGTTCCCAGAAATGTCACTCGTTGTGCAACAATATCCTGTGAGTTCCAATTCTGATTTGGCTAGCTAGTCCAGTTGTCAAGGTAGTTAAGAATGTGGATTCCCATTGGTCTCAGAGGGGATGCACTTCGTAAAAGTGCGGGTGGCCAAGGATAGTCCGAATGGAAGGACCATGTACTGATAGGCCACTCTCTCAAATGCGAATCTCAATGAGGAGCTATATCCCAATTTGCAGGACAGGGAAGTCGATGAATGCCATTTTCTTGGCGTCCCTGATCTCCATCAGATTTAGGTATAGGTGGTGCTCCAACAGCACCAAATTGCCCATGGCCTTGCCCACTGCCTGCACTGTAGCTTTCGTAGCAAGCAGGGCCAGATCTTTTGCCGTGCACAACGCCTTGAAGGCGCTAGAATCCCGACAAGACTCGTCCACGTCACAGAGTAGTTTGGCCTGAAATACCTGTAGCACAGACCTCGTATGCAGGTCTGAGCCGACCTGGCCAGCCCTGCATACTGCATACTTAAGACAGCCCTGCGGCAGTCTTAAGCCCGCAGGTCGACAGTGGAGACAGGTGAGCAGCTACTGCCTCTTCGAGAGGGGGAAGCTTGCTATATCCTTTTGCTTCAGCGCCGTCAACAGTGGTGAGATCAGCTGCAGTAGAGGGGTTCACACAAGCTGAGTACGGAGCACACCATGTTTTAGTGAGCTCGTAGTGGACCGTAGGCATACATGGAGCTAGCCACTGTCGGAAGGATGGTTGACGATGTCCCTTTAAGAACCACTCGTCGAGGAGACTGGGGTGGGCTCTTCCGGGGCCAACCACTCGAGGGTTAGGTAGGGTTGTATGGGTCTTCATGCTGTGGGGTGTTGATCCTCACGTGTAAAACACACCAGTGAGATGAGGCACTGAGAGGAGAGTGAACCGCATGGGTGCTGAGCCGACGTGACATCACTCGAGCCCGATTGATGAGACCCGCTGCTCCACTGTTTTTTTCTCTTGGGAGAGAATGGCAACAGGAGAGCAGAGCGGAGGAGGACTGCCTTCATTAAAGAAGGCGATCCGCGAGCAAAGACAAGCAAGATTCATTTTCTCACAGTGAACATGGGCCTCGCCAGTTATGGCGAGTTAGAGCGCCATTGGTTTGTGCAGCTAAACAAACGTGAACAAATCAGGCTTCAGTATCAGAGTAAAACAGGAGTTTTCCCCATAGGTCGTCAAGACGACGCAACAAGCTACATTTTGATAGGCAAACTGTTTTCTCATTATTTCAGTCAAGCCTCTGTAATAGTTCCTGATGTGCATCACATCAATTGTGACATTTCATTTTCTAAATGCTTTTGGGTCTTTGTGAATGATTTGGTTAAACACATTCTTCTGTTTCCTCATTGACTGGATTTTATGCAGTGTCTCCCACACAAGCAAATAAAACAATAATACAAATAAATAATATATAAATAAATAATTTCAAATCCCAAAGCATTTACATTTATGCATTTGGCAGATACTTTAATCCAATGAGATTTATTTATTTTTTCAGTTTGTGTTCTCTGGGATTTTAAACTACAATAAAAGTATTGTTAGCACCATGATTGTTCATCTGACTGGAAAATACAGTATATTTAACAATTTAGAGAAAATTAATAAATAGAGACATTATATATATCAACAAAAGATATGAAAATTTTGATAAAATATATTCTAATATTATCAATATTCTCTCAGATTCTCTCAGTTTTTAACATTGATTTAAAAGGAATAGTTCTGAAAGATGAAAATGAAAATTCTGTCATTAATTACTCACTGTAATCTTACAGTGGTTCAACTGTAACTTTATGAAGCTATGGCAATATTTTTGTGTGCAAAGAAAACAAAAATAACGACTTTATGCAAACAATTTCTTGTCTTCCATGTCAGTCTTTGAGGTGTGTTCACGAGAGAATAATTAATGACAGAATTTACATTTTTGAGTGAACTATCCTTTTAAGTATATTTTTCTTATTCTTTCTTTCCATTATATTTTGTTAGAGTTATGCTTAAAACAAAATAAAATAATAAGATATTTAATGAATATACTGTACATTTATTTATGTATTTAGCAATTTTTCATACTCCAGACACTGAATACTGGAGTAATGGCTGCTGAAAATTAAGCTTTGCCATCAAAGGAATAAATTACATCTAAAAATATATTACAATAGAAATCTCTTATTGTAAATTGCAATAATATTTCACAATTTGACTGGTTTTACTGTATTTTTGATCAATTAAATGTAGCCTTGGTAAGCAGAAGAGACTTCTTTCAAAAACATTCAAACAATCTTACCAAAATCAAACTTTTAAATGGCAATGTAAAAGTTTAAACTATAGTCTTTTCAAAGGGAACATTTCTAGTT
This sequence comes from Cyprinus carpio, assembly GCF_018340385.1. NCBI lineage: Eukaryota > Metazoa > Chordata > Actinopteri > Cypriniformes > Cyprinidae > Cyprinus > Cyprinus carpio. The sequence goes on from NC_056596.1 coordinate 697,252, forward strand.
TATCATCTTCTTTAGACAATGGCAACTTTTTCTGAAGTAGAAGAAAGTCTTGTGATGTTGTGATGATGTTCAAGTCCTTATTGATCATTTGTGGTAAAAAATAAATAAATAAACCAGCTTAAACCAGCCTAAAGTGTTTAGCTGGTCTCCCAGTCTGGTTGATCTGATTAAGCCAGTCGGTTTTGATGTTTTATAGAGGTTTGGGGCACTTCAGTTGGCCGGTTAAACCAAGTTAGACCAGCAAACCCCTTTAGACTTGTTCAGTCTATTTTTCTCAAGAGTTCAATTAAGCTTGCCCAAGCAGGAAGTTGGAAACTGTTGCACAATCATCTTTTACAAACTTTTAGCTCTGTACACATGACAGATCCCAGATCTAAACACAACGCTAAACACCCAGATCTAATCCCTGAAGATTCATGGTATTTTCACTCGTGAACAATGAGATCATTCCTTCCTTTGTCTCTAGTGCTTTAGGCGTTTTTAATATTGGAGATTTAAGATATTAGAAACATTTATAATGACTCATTTAGATATTAAAGTAACATTCAGGGCCCAGAGCCACAGTGCAGCAAAATGAAAAAGTTTCATTTTGTTATAATTGTTTATTATTATTGTTTGGACGTGTACCATGGTAATACTCTGGTATTCTTTGATCCTTTGAATATAAATCCCATATAAATGTGATAATCATTCAGTGGCAATACTTATATTAAAGTACAGTAGTGTGACCATCTGACACCATTACTGTTCCATCCCAGCTAACAAAAATATGTAATAATAACATTTTGCTAATGTTCCCATTAGATTATGAAAACATTATTTTTGAATGTTCTCTGAATGTCCAAAATGAATTAATGCTATTTTTTTTCTTGGTTATGCAAACATTAGGCATATTTCCATTTTTTGCATTTTGCAAACATTATGAGAATGTTATTTTTGAATGTTCTCTAAACATTCTGAATCATAGTAACATAATTTTGTTTTTTAAAACAAGTACACAAATGTCCATCTTTTTGTAAACATTTAATTAAAAAAAATGTCCATAAATGATGTATAAATAACATTTTGAGAACATAATTTAAAATGTTAAAAGCTTTCTAGTAACATGACCGGAAGAACATTTTTGTTTATAACTTTGAGAGAACCTTGCCAGAACATTTTACTAATGTTCTCATTCCCATTATTTCAGAATGTTGTCTGAACGTTTTCTTGATTATGTGAACATTAAGGGAACATTCCATTTTATCGTTTAGCCAACATTATGTGAATGTTATTTTTGAATGGTCTCTGAAAATTCTCAAACAAGTAGTAACATTTAAAAATATTAGATTCGTGTGCCAAAAGAAATGTTCCATTAATGATGTATGAATAACATTTTTGTGCGAACATTTTGAGAACATTAGTAAACAGCAGATACATTTGTACGAACATTCTGTTAATGTTACTGGAAGAACTTTTTTGTTTATAACTTTGAGAGAATCTAGCCAGAACATTCTGAGAACGTTCCCTGTGTCCTTATATGACTCTTGCAGACTCCATTTTCAACCGTTTAACATCTCTGCAGCTGCGGTTTCTGTGGAAACTTTAGAGCAGCTTCTGCCATGTTTTTTCAGACTCTGCAAAGTCTCGAGATCATCTATCTCAATCATTTCATCTCACTTGATTCATGCTGACAGAAAAGACTATTCGCTAGAATCTCTGGGTGTTTTTTTAAACTCGTCTCAAAGCAGATTGGAGCTGAAGATGTGAAGGTCTGCTCCTGTTTTCTTTAACCCCTGCTGGCCGATGTCAAAACTACACCATCATGCTGGTAAAAAGATTATTCGATAGTTATTATCGACAGTCAGTCATGCAGTGTTTTTATCCCGCTAACATCTAAAAAATGAAGTTGAATGTTCTTAAAGGAAAAATTATGCTGAACCCCTGTCAACTAAAACATTTTCTTTCCTAAGCAAACTCTTTGTGAAAAAATGTGCTTATGAAGAGAGAAATAAAACGAATGATCATCTTTGACAAGGTCCTTGAACAGCAGATGTGTTACTTTGCTTATGTAGCCTATCTGGGTTTTGTTCAAATGAGCCGTGTTCCTTTTGGCGAAGAAATTATTCCACTTCCAGAGCCAGAAGCTTCTGATTATCAAAACAGAAACATGGGATGATCGCAGCTAGAAGCCTCTCTGACAGATTCCAATATTACGAATAAATCAAATAAACATCAAGATTAGCTTAATTCCATAAAGACAAATGCATTGTGAGACATTTAGTGGGTTTAAATGAAATCAAAAAGAGATCAAAAGCTTTCTGAAGCTTGTGTACCTTTTAAGGCAAGACACCCAAGATGAATTTGGTAAAAAAAAATAATAAAAATAAAAAATACACAAAAAACATTTGTTAAAAAAAAAAAAAAAAAAACCTGAACATTGGATCAAGCCACTTTCAAATTTCTGGTCTCATTTTGTTGACATATTAAAATTAAAGGTTTTTAGTGGGGGATATCTCTTTTTATCACTCCACAAAATCATAAAATATATATAGATGCAAACACATAGAGCACAATAAAATAAACACTTAAATGTGCATTTTGCATGTTTTCTAGTCTGAAAAAGATATGTTATGTAAGAAAAATTGCAGAAAAAATTTAAGATTGACCAATGCATTAATTTTTTTTTTCTGTCTTAGTTTAAATAATGCACATTGCTCCTTTAAACCAACATTTAGAATAAAAAATTCCACTTGTGCTTTTTAAACATTTTAAACGTTTGATTTTAAAGCACACGTACATCTGAATGTCTTTTTAAGTTTGAGATGTGATGTGTGTGTATTTGTAAAACTTGTGTCAAACTCTTAACTCTTTAAAAAAAAATGGTTTTGAATTCTACAGAATATGTATTTCAAAATGTATTTATTTATGCCTTTCTTTGAAGTGGGGCTAACAGGGAATTACATAACATTTCAGACGTTTGCGGAAGGGAGGGGGTTCAGAATTCCATCTGTGTGGAATTCATCTAAACAATGCAGACGGGAAGCTGCCAGCGGTGTGAATAAAGCCACACAGCCACAGCTGGAAATGTGTTATAAGCATCGAAGCATGTTTACATACCCGCCTAATATTTCATGAGCTTGCTCTCAACATTAGTCTCCGTCTGGAATCCATCCTTCTCTGCAGCGCTGAGCTCCATATTCAAATGAAGCCAATTGTTGATATAAGATTTTATTGACGTCCCCAAGCAGCTCCTGCATGTTTACTTTAAGTTTCACAGCATCTTTCCCAGAGGATGGATTATTATTCAAAGAGATGTAATGTACTGTGAATGCTAATGAGTTGTTCTGTTTCTTAAAGATTCTCACAGATGTTGGCTAAAGTACAATGAAAGAGGGACTGAACAATATCTACAGACTAGACTAGATCACAGGGGGTGAACTCTTTACTGAATAATTACTGAATAAAATAAATATTTACTTTCTTAAATTTCTACTTTCTGTTCCAGGTTTTATTGTGAAGTTTTATTGCCTTCGTAATTTTTCATCAAAACTCGCATTTTTCAGCTGATGTGTCTACACTTTTCACCATCCAATCAATTCCACGTTGATAACATCAAGCCCCGCCCACATTTTCCCTCATTTATCATCCTGTTTCACACAGAAGTATGCCACGACCTTCATTCAGATTTCAAGCATTTATTTATAAGTTCCTGTTTTGTGTCTCAGTCAACAACATAATTGTCCAGATTATAAAAACATGGATTGTTTCATATTCACACGTGTTATGCAAAGATTAATTTGATTTGCAGTAATATCAGATCTTGGCGTGATGCAGGGGTTTATTTATGAAACTGAAGCAGAGGGATCTCAAGAGGTTTTGACTCTCAGCAGCAGATGATCGTTGATTTATTTGACCTCTTGACAAGTTTCTTTTCAACAGGCTTTTGCTTATTCACAGTCTGGTCTACAGTGTTTGTATTTATTTTGAATTCAATTTCCAGCCCCCCCCGGGAGACGCACTGCGGGAAAAGCTTCACGCTTCACAGCGATTCAAACACGAGCCGCGCACGAGCCGTTGTATTTAGAATTGTAGCTATAATCAGATGAGCAAAGTTTGATAACAAACCTTAATGTTGATTTGACAAAGCCATGCCTGACAGTCTTAAATAACTTTGAAAAGCTTGAAGTTTGAAGATTTTTACTTGCATGATTTAACACGTTACTATCATTATTTAGTATGTTACTAACATGATTCTAACGTGATATTTAACACATTGCTAGCATGTTTTAATATGTTGCTAACCTGTTTTAGCATGTTGCTAGTATGGTTTAGCACATTGATAGCATGCTTACCATGTTCTAACATGTTGATAGCATCTGTTGTAAACACTTGAAAAGTCAGATCAGTTAGAAAAGATGAAGCATACCGAGTCATACCTAGTTTTGTTGATGTAGCTTAAAAACACACACACATACAAAAATAAAACAACACCAATATTACAAAATATATTATCAAAAAGTGTATAAATCACTAATTTGTCTGAAGAAACATTGTCCAGCAGTGACATCAGCAGGTAAAGTTACAGCAGGAGTCCGCTTCTCTCTCGCCTCCCCTCAGCCCATTGAGTTTTAACAGACCCCTTAAAGCATGCTGTGGGTTTGGTGGGGTGTGTGTGTGTGTGTGTGTGTGTGTGTGTATATACACACACACACACACACACACACACACACACACACACTTACTTAAAAGTATGAGTAGCCTGTAATTTGACAAGACACAGTTTTGAGTTTGCACAGCAATTGATGGGAAAACCATTCCTTTGGGTTTTCCATCCATACACGATTTAGCCATCCTGCTAATCATCTCCTCATGTCCAGTCTTTGACAACATCACACAGAGGTGGATTACGCTGTAAAACCCTGTTTAACATATCATTGCCCTCTGATTTCCTTTAAATGTTCACACACATCGCTGAAGCCCGAGCTCTCATGTTGTTATATGGCAGCTTAATTCGACCAATCTCTCCCCTGAAATTCTCTCATGGGCCCGGTGCAAATCAAAGCTCCTGTCAGCCATTCCTCTGAATGACATGGGGTTGTAATTCTGTTTAACGGTTCAGAGAATTTGACGCAACCTTTCATCAGCTTACGTAGCTGTGGGGCCGCATTAAACATTAAATGTTCTGGAAACATTGTGAAAATATGTGTTTGGTTGGACAACAAGTGAGTGTAACGTGTTAATAAAGACAAAAATGTAGTACAGGACTTCATTTTCTCCATGAGAAACTGACTGGATGATCAAAAGTGTCTCTAATATGAAGGTGGTTGTAAAATAAGCCCAGCTAACAAAAACATGTACTAAGAACATTTTGCTTATTATAATTATAAGTTATGAAAAACATTATTTCTGAATGTTCTCTGAACAGTTTAAATATTTAAAAATGTTCAATGTTTTTCTTTGGTTATGTGAACATTGGAGAAAACATTAAAGGAATGTTTCTTTAATGGTTTGTGGTTAAAAAAGTGGGATCGTGTAGAGCTCTTTGAAGCTGCATTGAAACTGCAATTTAGACCTTCTTCAGCCCATTGGCCACCACTGAAGTCCATAAATCCTGAAATGTTTTCCTCAAAAACCTTCATTTCTTTGCGACTATAGAAGGAAAGACGTGATCATCTTGGACGACATGGGGGTGAGTAAATAATCAGGATTTATTTTATTCTGGAAGTGAACTAATCCTTTAATCATTTTGCAAATATTATGGGAAAGTTATACTTTTGAATGTTCTCTGAACCACCTGGATCTAGTAATTAGCATTTAAAAACTAAAACTATAATGTGCCAGAAAAACTTTCCGTGGCTGATATTTGAATAGCATTTCTGTACTCACATCCTGAGATCAATAAAGCTGATACATTTTAACAATTGTTCTATTAATGTTACTGGAGGAACATTTTTGTTTAGAAATTTGAGAGAACCTTTGTAATAATAATAATAATAAACTTTATTTTATATAGCGCTTTTAAAAGTAGCATCTCAAAGCGCTTTACATAAAAAAATAAAAAAAAATTAAAAGATACACATAACAGTGCAGGCAGTAAAACCTAATCAAACAAAAAATAAAAATAAAATAAAATAAAATAGAAAGCCAATATGATAACAAACAAAGTAATCACATGAATCACATAAAAGATATCCTAAAATAGTATGTTTTAAGGGATGCTTTAAAAACACTAAGGGATTCTGCATTCATAATCTCAGAGGGCAGGGAATTCCACAATTTAGTGAAAGACATACAGCCAAGTATGGTAACCCATACTCGGAATTCGTGCTGTGCTTTTAACCCGTCCAAAGTGCACACACACAGCAGTGAACACACACACACACCGTGAACACACACCCGGAGCAGTGGGTATCATTTATGCTGTGGCGCCCGGGGAGCAGCTGGGGGTTCGGTGTCTTGCTCAAGGACACCTCAGTCGTGGTATTGAGGGTGGAGAGAGTCCTGTACATTCACTCCCCCCACCTACAATTCCTGCCGGCCTGAGACTCGAACTCATAACCCTTGGATTGCAAGTCCGACTCTCTAACCATTAGGCCACGACTTCCCCATCTAGGAGCCAAAGAAGAGAAAGCCCGATCACCCATAGATTTTAGCCGTGTTGTTTGACTCACAGACCAGCTTCAGAAGAGCAAGAGCAGCCCTGGAGGACCACCAACACTGCACCCTTTTGCATGTCTCCTTTGTCTGACACACCCATTACAAGTCTGTGAGTTCCACTAATGAGAAGGTGACCTGAATCAGGGTGTGTTTGGATTAAGGAGACATGCAAAATGTGCAGTGTTGGTGGTCCTCCAGGAATGTGGTTGAGAACCACTGGCGTAGAGCACGTGTAGGAGTGTAGGGGGTTAAAAGTTCATACAAATATCGAGGGGCCAAATTATTCAAGGCCTTATAAGTGAGCATGAGAATTTTAAAATCAATACGAAAACTAACAGGAAGCCAGTGCAATTTTTCCAGGATAGGTGTGATGTGCTCCCTTGCACTGGTCCTAGTCAGAATTCTAGCAGCTGAATTTTGTACCAACTGTAATTTACTTTAGGGTAGCTTTCGAAACTCCAGCCAGCAATGCATTACAATAATCAATGCGTGAAAAAACAAAAGTGTTGATTAACTTTTCAGCCACAGAGAAAGTCAACATGGGACGTAATTTGGAAATGATGCTTTGACTGTGTTACGAACATGATGGTCAAATGTTAAATTGGCGTCAAATATCACCCCCAGATTTTTTTGTTAATTTGGAATTGTAAAGCAGAGCCATTCACATTTAGGCTATGGACTCTGCTTTACGCAACTGATGAGGGGAACCAATAAGCATCACTTCAGTCTTGTCACTGTTTAGACAAAGAAAATTTTCAGACATCCATTTTTTAATCTCAGTAAAACATTGAGAAAGAAGAGACACAGGCATATTGACATCAGGTTTTGAATGTATATAGATCGGCATAAAAGTGAAAGTTAAGACAAAGAGCTCTTAAAAATTGGCCAAATGGAAAAATGTAAATACTAAAAAGTAAAGGGCCCAAAACTGATCCCTGGGGAACACCAGAGTGCACCACACCGATCTCAGACCTGCAGTCACCCATCACAACAAACTGCTTGCGACCAAAGAGGTAGGACTTAAACCACTTTAATGCAGAATCAGAAACTCCAAAGATAGTCTCTAAACGGGTGATTAAAATGGAGTGATCTATAGTGTCAAAAGCTGCACTAAGATGAAGAAGAATTAGTATAGACAGACGGCCAGAATCAGAAGCCATTAACAAGTCATTAGGGACCTTAACTAACGCTGTTTCATTGCTGTGGAGTTTACGGAATCCATACTGAAGTGGCTCAAAAATATCATTAGAGGAAAGATGAGAAAGCAGTTGGGAAGCCACTTTTTGTTCTAAAATTTTGGCGATGAATGGAAGTTTGGGGTTGGGAGGAAATTTTTTAGGATTATTATATTATATATATATAGTCCATGTTGTTAGTTTTTGGTACAGGGGTGACAGCAGCAGTTTTAAGTGCTCCTGGCACAACACCGGTGCACAGAGAGTTATTGATAATTCTCAAAACAACAGAGACAGGGAATCAAAACATGATTTAAAAAGACAAGATGGTATCGGATCAACTCTGGAAGTTGAGGCTTTCAGTTTCAAAACCATATTACATAGAGACTGGGAGTCATGAATAGCAAAGTTAGAGAGAGAAATACCAGAAAATGCAGAAATATTTAAGGAGGAGGCAGCAGAAGTATGGGTGGAAACAATGTGGTTACGTATATTATCAATTTTGGTGCTAAAAAAATCCAAAAACATATTACAATGGTGAGTTGTAGGAACATTAGAGAACTGTCTGAGAATGTTCCCTGTAAGGTTAGCTTGGAATGTATTTTTATTTACTTATTTATTTACTTACTTACTGAACAGCTATGACAAAACTAGTTTTTCCAGAAACTTTTAAAGACTGAATAAAAACCAGATAACTTGAACTGGAACATTTGTTTATAACTTGACAGAACTCTAGCCAAAGTTCTGCTCTGTTTCAGAGCTTTCAGAGCAAGTTGTTGCAATTTGATTAAATATTATGAATACAACCTTTTTTTTTCGAATTCGGAATAACATGCAATGATGAAATAATGCAGGCATGATGAGACCAGAAATGTGCCTTAAGGAAATTTTTGATTTCATGTCGACTCTAACACCATCTAAAACCAGCTAATTAATATAAACAACCAGCATAAAACACTATCAGAAATGATAAAAATTCAAAAATATACTATAAAAAAGTAGTGCATTATAGAAAACGAGATTCAGGTTTCATTACTGTGATTGACAGGCAGAACTTTCACGTAAACACATTTTCTGTTTTATTTCGCTATCTGAGGCCAAACAGAAGCTCCTCTGACAGAATCCTATCGCTGAGTGGCAGTCTGGAGCGGATCAACCCTGCGGGCCTCATGAGGTTGCTGGCGCTGTTTGATCAACCAGACAATCATCTAACTTCGGTGAAGCAGTGATACGCTCTGAGATTATGCACACTTCAAAATTTGCTATTTTTGGGGGAAACCAAAACTGCTCTGAAAGCTCATGACAAGTAGCCTGGAACAAATATTTTTTGTTTGATCCTTGCATTAATTTTCATCAAAGAGTATTACGCTTGCATCTCACTATGAGGCTTCTAAATAGTGTTCTTAAATCCACAGTACTTTTTTTTTTTTTGCACTACAATAATGAAAATTTGGGAGAAAATGTGATTAACTATCATATATTTTAGATTTAATTTATGCAAAATATGATTTATTATTCTTCATTCTTGTGTTGAAATACAACCCTGAACATGTTCCTGACAGGCTTCATGAGATTGTCCTGATGCGACATCCTCATTATAACTAGATTTATTCCCTGGTAAACTGATGTTTTATTTTTGACATTGGACATGACGTTGGACATTGAAACGGTGTAATAAGTCAACGTCTACAGGGGACGTCTCTCTCAGAGGAGGTTTGGGCCGATCCAGATGCTTCTTTGAAGTTCAGATGTAGTGAATGGCTCCGTGGGACACTGTCAGTTCCCAGTCAGTTTTACAAGTTTTTGCCTTTTTCCATCTGTTGAGCATATTTTTTTTATCCATTTGCGTGTCCTGCTCATGTGATGGCTCCTCTTTTATGTTCCTTTCCATGTGGAAATGGTGAAAATGTCACCCAGGAGTTTTGCATCCATGAGAAGGTAATGTCAGGACATATTACTGATATTTTGTAAATATTAACATATTATATATAATATAAAAAATGTACACTTGGAACAGCATAGCAACAGCACAGCAACACAATAAAAACACTCAGAACAGCTTAACAACAGCATAGCAATACACTAAGAACAGCACAGCATACAATCAGATGTACATGAACTGATTTTGAACTATCAGCAACTGAACTGCAGTGCTCAAACTATTTCAAATAGTGAATTTAGCTACAAACTCGATCGTAATGTACAATGTTTCCATCAGACATGTATATTGAGCAGCATATTAGTTGGAGTGTTTCACTAGTTAGCAGTAAACTGGTTACCGCACCTGAATCTGTTCTAGATTTGTGTTGGATGTTATCTTGGGAATGGAAATATTGGTATTTTATTTGTAAACAACATACTTTTTCGCTTATTTCAGTTAATGTTATAAAACTAGCGAGCTAAGCCAGTAGTAGTGCTGACAGTCGTGTAAACATAACTGAAGAAGACGAGAAAAGAGGAGGAACAGACGAACCGATTCAATTGAGTGAGTCATTTACACTGGAACCGCTCCGATTGATTCAAACTCATGACTTCAATCATTCAGTTAAAGCGATTCACTGGAAGAAAAAAAAAAGAAAGAAAAAAAAAACATCAAAAGAGACATTCATTTTCGCATTTCGACATCTATTGTGATGATTTTAAAAAGCACGTATATAGAGCCAGATTTTTGTTTATGCATGTGAAATTTAGCTAGCAGGAAACACAGAGTAAGTTATATTTTCCTATATTCTCTCTGGAGTATAGTCAAACAATCTAAAGAAAACATCTTTAAAACAGAAGGAAAAATCACTTACAAAATAAGTTTGAATAGCAACAGCAGGGTTTCCTGTCAGAATCAGCATTGGTCCAATTCATTTTAATATTAAATTAAAATGAAGTACAGCGTAATTAAGACACACAGCACTCTAATGCTGCTGTAATGTTGTTGGTTTTACATAATCAAAACTGTGTAATAATTGTCTGATGAATATGCGAACCTAAAAAAGGCCCTCTTTATGAATTATGTTGGCTTCCATAGCTATAAATAAAGACTTTAGATGACATGAAACTGTGGTTCTCTGCTGTTATGTCCCCATTAATGTCAAAATCAAATAATACATCAAAATATTGTCAAATGTTTGTTCTCAGAAAACTGAGAGAGAAGCCTCTGAAACATAAGTAATCGAATCAGGCAAAAATTAACAAGCTAATGTACAATTACTCAAAACATCATTGAAAAGGCTCCAGAATATAGCAGACGTCCCTCTGCTGATGCATTTGATACATGAAGAGGGTCAAACAGACCATTGGGATTTCTGAAGGATGGGAAATTATTACCTGACTGATTATCTGTGAGCAATGCTCGCTCTCCACAGTGTGCTACTGATGCAGCGGAAGCGCTAGCGGTCATGTGGATTGCCTTTCGGGGGTGATTTGATTTCCGTTTTCCTCAGATAGCCCTCCTTTATCATAGACTGTCTCATAAAACAATCTGTAAAAGCTCACAATGAAGTCCACCTTGAGGCGGAGTTGGGGGAAACTCGGTTATACATGCACGCTTACGCTCAAAGAAACACACACATATTTCTCACAGCACAATATATTTTGTACTCTCACTACCTTGACGAACAAACCCAGACTCAGTGTTGAAAAATGACCCTACATTTCTCTGAGAACACGAGCAGCTGTATAAGAACTGTATGATTAATGAGTCGACGTGCTGCACATTTCATTCAGCCCGCGCGAGAACATCTGCACAAGTGTTGATGTAAAGACTATCACTGAGCAACCGCCGCCTGTTATTCAACAACTCCATCTGCTAACAGAAATGTACTTTAAATTTCATTTCAACCAGAATGGAACTGTGACTGTTTGTGTTTAAAAGTATAAAAGTATATGACAACACAATAATTACTATGAGTAAAGTTTGTGAACAAACTTTGATGTTGGCTTGTCAAAGATTTCTTTGAAAGCTTGAAATAACTTTGAAAAGCTTTAAGTTTATAGATTTTACTCCAAGCCAACAGATTAATTATTATTATTATTTATATGATGTTTTTGATTTTGAAATGTGATATTTTAGATGTGTCTATCAGATGTTTGTTCACAGCAGATGCTTTCCAGATGAAGCGATCTTTAACAGATATCTTGCAGATGTACCTGTGCTATCTGGGATATTATGTCAAATTTATGAATGAATGTTCCAAAGTGAAGTAAACTAACTTTTCCCCTGCTCAGGGAGAAGGGACCATTGAACACTGTGTAGGGACCCTGTCAATCGGAACACAGTTCATGCATGGAGCTCTCTTTTAACAAGATGATGATCTGAATCAGGTGTGTTAATTAAGAGAGGCCGGGAAAATATGCAGAGCGGTGGGTTGCCTTATTAAGCATGTTTCTAGGATGATTTATCATGTTGCTAGCATGATTTAACACATTGTTAGCATATGTTAACATGTTGCTAAACTGTGTTAATACTTTATTAACATGTTTCTTGCATGATAAGCATGTTGCTAACATGTTTTAGCATGCTGTTAGTATTTCAGTTATGCCTAATTCTGTCATAAATCCTAAATGTGTACCAGAGCTGAAGAGGTTAAATGGCTAAATAGATGCAAGAAAGAACAGACCAATCACAAGAGAATATGCAGATACATGCAAAACATAAGGCCAATCACAGTTCCGTATGCAAATATCACAACGACATAAGCAGCACTGTATTTTGATAAACATTATAGCAATGCAAATCAATTGAAGATTTTCTCTTTCAAAAGTTTTCAACTTATTTTGTTTAAAGTATACTGTTTATAAAATAAAGTAGTTATCATTATTATTATTAAAACATGTTTTACTGCTTTTTCTAGAAACATACCATAATAATACAGTTTGAGCATAATAATACAAGACTGTTTAGGATGGTTGCCAAGGTGTTGCTATGGTGTTCTGAGTGGCTGTGCCTTGTATTGTTTTCTTTCGTTGTCTTTGGCCGTCTCTCCTTGCTGTCGTCCTGTCAGTGGTTTGTGATTACTCATCTGCGGCTGTTTACCAGATTTCTACTCATCTGCAGATGTTGGCGTACACAACTTCAGCCTGTTGACCTCGATTCTCAGAACTCCACATGAACGGCAGCCACGGTCGTTAATATTCACGGCACACCTACAGTATCGCAGTCGCTAAGTGCCTTTTTGAGGAACATCGACCTTACGCTGGATGGAGGGTTCATGCTTAGAATGGTCATTACTGAGGTCAGCCAACACAAACAGAGAAGAAAAACAAGGCCCGAGTGAGGAAACCAGTGTTATTGTCTGATTTCATGGATGACTGAGAGAACCACGTGACATCAGCTTTCTGTCGCTCTCAATTTGTCTGTATTTATAACTTTTGGGTCATGTCTGTATCGGCTCTGGCCCTTCAATACCTCTGAAGTTAAAATCTGCCTTGTTTTCAGGTTTTTCTTCAACCTTAAAGGTATAGTTCACCTAAAAATTTTAATTATATCATAATTTCCTTACGTAAGAGTTCATCGTATCATAACTTTCAGAATTCCGAACACATTAAATTAATTTGGCCCAAAATCTAAAAACTATAAAAATAAAAACATTACATTGTGAGTGCTTTAAATAAATAAATAGGTTTAATATTTTAGTATTTAATTTATGCATTTAATACAAAAATAGATTATAATAAAACAATAAAAAAAAATTACAATATTACTGCTTTAATGTTGCAAAATAGCTTTGGGTGATTTAATGCCAAAAAAATTGCCCAACTATTTATAGCCGTAGTGGCACCAGAGAACTCAAATCATATTGACCAGCATGTTTTTAATTACTGGATTATCTATGATGCCATAAAACAGAGCCTATTTAGGCAGCTCTCTACATGAGACATGCTGCAGGTATATTAGATCTCCTTCATTTAAATACATTATGCAGCACTTTACTATCACTGAAGAAGTTGTTGCTAAAATCACTTCTGCCAGCAATAAAAGTATCAAAATGATCAAAGTTTCAATCCATTCTTCATTACGTGTTTAATAACCCCTATTTGTTTACTCATCAGGGAGTTGATTCTTGATTCTGTGGGCCTATTCTACTGCAAACATGGCATTTTGCAGAACAGGTGTTTCTGTGGACACTTCAGACTCAATCTCATCTGTGCTTTGGCACAGCGGTGATGGATAAACCCGTCTGCGACACCCAGCGTCATTTTTCCTCCCCTGCAAAACAGCATCAGCATGTAAAGCACGATGTTTTCACCTCCATAAATCACAGCTAGAGCTCCAGGCTACATTTATTTCATTCTGCAAGAATAAACGGCACCTGATCATATAATGCCATTATGTTTTGGTTTGATATATAAATCAGTCTGATGTAAAACCAAAGTGTGAACTTTAATGTTACTAATCCATTGTGATTTTCAATGGCATTTACATAAATCAGCATTGAGGTTTCCAGAATTTCATTACTATTAAATTAAGACTGTTCTTGTTCTGTTCTTCTTTAAAATAAAATAAAATAAAATACAATTTTAATTATACATTAACCCTAAAAACATAAAATAATAATAAAAAATAATACTAAACATTTTAAACATTAAATTAAATCAATAAAAATTTAAATCATTTTGGCCGGCATGTTTATAATTTTTTAATTGCACAAAAAATCTAGTCCAACTCGTCCCTGGTACAGTTTGAACAGGAACATCAGAATGGATTGCTTCATTATTGGAAGAAATAAGTCTTGACACTTGGGTAAAATGAACTGGCACCGGCAGCAGCCAAACCCCCTTTTTATTAAATATTAGTATTTCATTACAGCTATAAAACAGATTAACCGAGACATTTTGAAATGTTCCCACAAAACCTCCACAGCTCATGACCCATTATTACATTTTAAAAGAACACGCTGAGATCATAAAATGCACTGTTTCTCATCAGATTAGAGTCTTGCCATTTTATACCTTGGACATCGAATCAATGGCACATCCAGGAACGAGATACCAGCCACAACAGAGATGTAATAAAGTTATAAAAGCACATTAGCCTGAATGATCCAGCTAATAAAGTTCAGAGAGGTTAGTTAGGACAGACGATATCGATTCAGCGGGGTAAATCACAGAAGACACAATAGTGGCTACCGGTCAGTCCTCGTCTGAGCCTTGAATGTATATTAGTGGTTAAATGTACATCCTTCCACACATGCTTTAATCCAAAGCGAAAGCCGGCAAGCACAATGCCTGGAAAAGGATATTTTAGGCCTCACGTCCTGTTCATCAGATGTCATCTACGCTGTGACCTTTAATGCAGTACTGAAGATCACGACCTTTAAGAATTCCATTCGGAATCTGATTTCCTGTTGTGTAGAGATTTAAAAGAGACTGAATTCCATCACGTCTGTACATGAAACCAAACTGGTGGACTTTGCATATTGCATAATTCACACAGTTGACTTTATACAACATAAAAATGTGCAAACGTTTATGGGTTTGTAAAATACACAGCATGAAAACAGGAAAACTGGAGTAGTTCTCAGAGGAAATGTTCACCTATATGCATTATCTCATGAAGTGCTCACTTCCCTTTAAGATTTGTCTGTAATGCAATCACAATCTTATGGCTTTTGTAACTCTTAAAGCATTAAAAACAAACCAGGAATGACCACTTAAAATCATGAAGATCACCACACGTTGCCGAGAAATGCAGACTTCAAAACATTTCTCTAGTCGTAGAGTATCAGCCTACTGAGAAATTCCTCAAACGCTGATGTTGTTGAACTCGTCTTGCCCTCTCGTTCTTCCTCGGCTGTTGAAAACATTTCAAATAAAACCTTTTCGCACCTCATAAACTGTTTTATACTGTGTCAAGCACCTTATATTCACTTTTGAGACAGATCTGCTACACGGTCTTCAAATAAACCTACAGATGGTTTGCTAATAATACTGTACAGTGGGTTACGAGAACATACTGTATATATACATGCAAAAATGGACACACTTCACCTTTAAATTCAAACTGAACAAATGCAAGACATTTCATTCGGTTTTACTTCAAAGTCTCAACTCGTACGTGTCAGAAACGGCACAGGAAATCAAATCAGACTGCGCCGAGAACATCTGAATCAATCTACTATCAAATTAAATGCTGCACAACTGTTATTATTTCAACAGCTTGTAATCTGAAGGCGGTTAGATGATCTCGATAGGACTGTGTGTAAATTAGCATATTCTTAGTATGCATGTGAGATAGTGAGACAGAGAAGCACAAACTAGCAGGGCTCTACAGATTTCTACTTTTTTTCTAGTTTTTGCAGTGTTGAGTAATGTTGTGGATATCTGTTGATTCCTTGAATGCAGTGTTATTCAGAATTGACTGACTACAACACTGTTTCCCGATTTTGCTCAATGAAAATAGTTTCAAACAAAGTCACAGCTGAGCCGCTGCGCATCTGCAAGTAACCATTATTAAAAACATTAATCTCAACATGAATTTATGAATTTAATTGCACTCGTGCCACATCTGAACCTCATTAAACATTTGTAAATATGCCTACAAGCCACTTTTGTGTTCTTCTGTGCAGCTAGTGTAACTTTTAACTTTTAATTTTTTTTGATTGAAAAAATTTCATCCGATTGGTAACTTATTCTTCTTACTCTGCTTGTTCTTATTCTTTAGTCTTAATTATAAATTTTTAAAAAGCTTATAAACATAAATTTTCAATTTGACACTTTTAATAAAGTAAAAAAAAATGTCATTACAAAGGGGAAAAAAATCCACTGTAAGTCACTTTGGAGCCTTTATATATATATATATATATTTACACACACACACACACACACATTGACACTTTTAATAAAGTACACACATATATTTACTCACACACACAAATTAAATTAGGAGCACTGAAAAAAAAGTTGCAAATGTTTTTGGATTAGACGAGGCAAATTGTTATTCCCCAGGCTGAGATGATATTAATCCTTCCTCCAGTGGCTTCTACAGTTGCTATGATTGATGCTCGCTAAGCTTATTACTTCAATTATGCCTTCTGGGGCCGAACAGTTTCCCTTGGTGCAATGTATCAGTCACTCTGGTCATTATTTCTGCCATTTCTAAGACGTCTAATGACACTGATAACATTCTAATCATCAAACCGGCCGAATGAAAGCAGATCATGCCACCAATGATCGCGTTTCCATTGGCCGTAACCAAGCCATCACGCCTTTTCAATCCATTTTCAACATTTATGCATGAACTATATAGCTTCATTTTGTCCCTCAGATCAGATGAGGCCATTATCCAGCCCGCCTCACAACTAAAAGCTCACCAACTCATTATGAAGTCATGAGGATTGATTACACCAATGTAATTGTCTTCTTAGTGGACAGTGATCATATTAACTCTTGAAGGAGAACAGTGTGTGCTGAGTGTGTCTGAGGGACACAAGAACAGGCAAGAGACTGATGCTTCCAGACTTTCATCAGTACTGCACCGCAGATACTCTATTTAGTCTTTACCTGCAGTACAGGGTTCACAAGCTGCACGGCGCAATAAATGCTTCATCAATGACAAACTGATAGAAATGGTAAAGTTTTGTTTCCTGCAGTATATCGTAGGTAAATATCCTCCTCATCCAGCGAATCATGACTGTGAGAAACCGCAGCAAACGATTCAGTGAGTGAACTGTTCGAATGAATCAAACTGAATCTCAAACCAGTTCAGAACTTCTTTATAACCCGTTTAACTGATTAGATCAAAATAGTGATTCATTCGTGATCTGGCGTTGCTAATTCTGATGCTAAACAGCTGATAAAATAACACATGACATGATTGCATGAAATATTATCAGAGAAAATACCTAATTTCCTAATTTCCACCATCAGACAAGGATTTATCTGTAAAATATTTTACTGGGGCACAAGACAAAAAAAAAAAAAAAAAAAAAAAGGTTTGTTGGACTGTAAATATTTTCATGCTAATTAAAAATTAAAAAAAAAAAAAAACAGACTTAAGAATAGTTCACCCAAAAACCACCAGATCATCAGGAAATTACTTGCAGGGGCGGACTTACCCATTAGGGGAAGGTAGGCGACTGCCTTGGGCCCCCAAAAGCCAGGGGCCCCCTAAAATGCTTTTCATATATGAGATCGCGAACGGTTGCTGTTTACGGTGTTTATTACCACGACGACCGTCTGCGTGTCCGAGTTGAACGTGCTTCTTGTGTATCCTGCGTGTAGCAAATGAAAATATGATGCATCTGAAGCTGACTGCCGCACGAGCGCGAGTCTCTCTTTCCCAGCGCGCGCGCACACTTCTCTCTCTGCGTCTGCTCTGTTCAGCGCGCGGCGGAAAGGAGCTGCGCTTTCAGTTAAAACACAGATGTGTTGCTTCTCTAATTTTACATGCAAGTACAGCCGAAATCACAGCACAGCTATTGTCTTTATCTTGTGTGTAGCTTATTTGATTCTATCAGACGACGGCACGATTATAAATCAGGATTTTTGTGCAGATAAACATATCGGAAGGGAGAGCTGGTTAGTCTTAATGGGTCGCGTTTCAGTCACTGTTTCATATTCATCCCGTTCTGACAACAGAAACAGTCAAATATATCAATGAAGACAGTTTTGAGAATTTAGCTGCATTAATAAACATATATTACATAAAGCATCCATATT
This sequence comes from Cyprinus carpio, assembly GCF_018340385.1. Classification (NCBI taxonomy): domain Eukaryota; kingdom Metazoa; phylum Chordata; class Actinopteri; order Cypriniformes; family Cyprinidae; genus Cyprinus; species Cyprinus carpio. Next base: position 715,716 of record NC_056596.1, read on the forward strand.
TGTCCATGCCCATGTTGATTAGATTAAAACTTGAAGGCCTGGTTTCACAAACGGGGCTTAGGTTTAGATTAAAAACTTGATTGGTTTAATTAAGATATTTAAGCAACTTTTACAAAAATGCCTTAGAAGAAAATGTTACAGTTGTGCATCTTGACACAGAACAATGATTTTTAAGATATGTCAGAGCAAGATATTTTCAGTTGAGACAGCTCAAACATGCATTTTAGGTTAGCTTTAGACTAGCTTAAGCCTTGTCTGTGAAACCATGGGGAAAAATATTCATTTAAGGTACATTTAGAACAGATAAAAATGTGAGATTAAGTTGCGATTATTCACAAGTTAACTCATGACAATCATGCAATTAATCATGATTATATATTTTAATCGATTGACAGCCCTAAATTAAAATGACTGATATTAAATGTAGGCTTATGCTGGTAACTCATCAGTGGACTTTCTTCATTAATATAGGATATATTTTTTCACACTTTTCTCTTTCTCACTAATTCAAACCACTAATTGGAAACCACTATATTTCTGACGTTCCAACAGCACCTCCTACTGGCAGAGAATGAATGTGTATTGTTAATAATCCAGTCTGCAGTTTTTGTTCAGACCAATGCGAAAATTCACCCACATAAATCCGTTTTAAATAATATACTAATTTATACTTCAGACTCATCCCTTCTCTTAAAAAAATGGTTTAAAGGTTCAATTGTGAGGTTTATCATTTTATAATTTATTTTGTATTTTGTTAAAACTTGTATCTCGGCGGTAAATCAATTGCTATTTCTTGGTCTACAGCATGAAATGATAAAAGTATCTGCTAAATGAATAAATGTAAATGAAAGAATCATTATAACATGTACATATTTTTTTTTTAGAAACATTGGACACAACCATTGTGCAGCAGCAAGCATCATGTGCAAATGTATAGGGCCCCATTCCTATATTTGCCTGGGGCCCCCAATTCACTAAATCCACCCCTGATTACTTGCATCAGTTATTTCAGCATGTTTATTTTTCCCCTGATTACTTGTTTCAGTTATTTCAAAATGTTTTTTTTTTTTTTTTTTGCGGGGGGGGGGGGGTATGTAAAATTACTATAATATATAGCTAATATAAAAAATATAAAATAAATAATTTACATTATGGGTGAACAATTTCTTTTACATTTTATTTTGTCTCCCACTCATGGTAGCTCTGAGAGTAGATACTGCTGAAGTTCATCATCTGATATTGGATTGCAGCCTCAAATATTCAGCTGGAGGTGATTTCATTCTGGCTACAGCTGGACAAATTACAGAAGTTGTTCTTTCTTTGTGAAACCCGAGGAAGTATTTTCCGAAGCGCTGCTGCTGTGTTCAAGGACACATGCTGTGCAGGTTGCGTGTGGGGCGCAGACCTTGGACGACCGGTTACACGGATCTGTCATTCCTTCTAAATGAGATGAGAGATAGATCCACATTCAGGACACGAATTCTGGAGGTAAATAAGAGCGTCTTGGATCTTCCTAACCTTTCTTTTGGTAAAATCAAGGCTAGCTGTGCATTAAACGATTGTAATGCATGATGCGGAGGCCAAGAACCTAAAACCAGCCTAAGCTAGTTGGGGTTTTGGCTTGAACAGATTGATTTTAAAATTTAGCTTTACATGGTCTTGCCCCTCAGTATATCAGTGATCTTCTTGTCCCATACAATGCTTCAAGATCCTTACGTTCTTCCGATCAACTTCTTCTTTCTGTTCCTCGCTCACGTTACAAAACGAAAGGTTTTCTCGGTGGCTGCTCCCAGACTCTGGATCAGTCTCCCTCTCTATATTAGATCTCCCCTTTTGTTTCTACTTTTAAATCTTCATTAAAAACATATCTGTAATCTTTATGTTTTAAATTAAGGTGTTTGTATTTTTACATGTTTTGATCCAGTGTGTTAATTCTGTTTTATTATTATTGTTTTAATTTTTGTTTAATACCTGTCTACATCACTTTGGTTGCAACTTCTGTTGTTTTGAAATGTGCTTTATAAATTAATAAACAAAACTAAACTAACCCTAAATTCAACAGAGGGATTTTCTTCACACACAGTATGAGTCGCAGTCTGAAATGATTGACAGGATATAATCGGCCCTGTTTTTATCTTCCGATACCGATTATTGGCCGATATATCGGTGCATCTCTAGTTTTAATAATCATTGTAAATCTATGATAATAGGGAAGTCCAAACTACAACTATAACAGTATTGTTGGAATCAAATTCTGAATGATTTTGGTTCATCTGATAAACGATAAAAACATCAACAGGCAATCTTCTTTTAAAGAGTGGGAATATTTAATGCGGCGGACGACAAAACTTCAGCTCACGCTTAATAAACAGAACATTATCGTCCGTCGGTGTGGATGCTGTATATATCGTAATAGCTATCGTTCTTGCTGTGAATGGGAATTAAAACTTAAATGTAAAGAAGGCTCTTGTGGAACATAAAACGGATTCATGTAGTAGAGCAATATTTTATTTGTAGGGTAAACATGTCATGTCGTACTTACAAATCCATATGTTCATCACGCCAGTATAACTGATGAACACAGTCACTGATGAAGAACATCTGATGTTTATCTAAGAGCAGACTGAGACTTTGAGATGTGTTTGCTCTCTCCTCTAGCGCCATCTGCTGGCAGACCACCTGAAGAACTTCACACGCTTCCTCTACAGAGGAAACATCTAGTTCTTAAATATCAAGGCTTCATTTGTACATCTATATCTTGAAGGAAGAGTTCAGCAAAACATGAACATTTATCAATTGCTCACCAACATCTCATCCTAAACCTGTACAACTTTCTTTCTTCTATGGACAATGTTTAGCTGATTGTCACAGCAAAGTACAAAGTACATCCAACTTCAACAGTGATATTAAATTCCATAAAATCTTCTTTTTTTTTAGTGTAACTTAATAACTCAATCAAGCAAGCTCTGTTTTGGTTGTCATGTGTTTCTCAGGTTCTTGAGCTGGATTTGTTTTGCCAAAAATACCTGACTTATAATGTCTGAAGCACAGGTTTGATCTGAGGATCCTGAAATCATCACAAAAACACGTTCACTCTCTGTTAATAACATGTTGTTGATCCAGCTACAAAAGCACTTTTGAATATCAGTTACAGGTTTTGCATGAGACTTGCCTATTTACGTGATTAATTTAAAAATACTTTAGTGGAAAAAGTGCAAAACAAAAGCTTCAATATCAAAAAACATGTTGTCCAAGCACACAAACCAGATGTGGAACCAGCTGCTGTAATGAAGCAGTTTCGCCATCAGATGGCGTGAAGCACACAGAAAGGTTTGCATTACTTTAATGCATGTTTATCAACTCACAAAGCATCATTTCCCCAATTAATATATTAATGGGTTTTATCACATGGGTGAAAAAAGTAATAATGAGTTTATAAATCAGCATAATAGAATGATTTCTGAAGATCATGTGACACTGAAGACTGGAGTAATGATGCTGAAAATACAGCTGCGCATCACAGAAATAAATTACAGTTTAACAGAGATTCACACTGAAAACAGTTAATTTAAATTTTATTTATGTTTGTATTATTGTTTATGATTTATTTTTGTTTAAATAATCTTTAACAGAGATTCATTATTTTTGTTTAAAATACTTTTGTTTGGTATATTTCTTTTTGTATATTTTATTGTAATTTTTTTTTTTTTGATTTTATTTTACTTGAATAATAACTTGACCAATTCAGTTATAAAATAAGTTTAAATTTTATTGTATTTTTTTTGTTTTATTTAATTTTTTTTTTTTATTTTGTTTTTTTTTTTTGGTTTTGTTTTTTTTTTTTAAGTTTATTATTTTGGTTTTTATTTGTTCTGTTTCTTGTAGATTTTATTGTAATTTTATTTTAGATGAAAAATATCTTGAAAAACCTGAAGCAATGTTCGAATAATTTTGAAACACCATATCATTTAATTTAGTTATGAACATTAAATATAAATATACATTATTAATATTTATACTAACATTTAAGTATTAAATAAATCAAAATAAATCAAATAAAAATGCGCACTACAACAGTCATTTTATTTCATCAGTTTTGTCTGGGTACTTTTATATTTTATTTTCAGTTTTATTTTCAGTTTTCTTCAAAATTTTACAGAAAAATGCTTTTATTATTTTTATGTGATTTTTTTTTATTTTATTGTAATTTTTTAGCAATGCTTGAAAATATAATTTAGTTTATAAATATTTATATTATTATTATTTATATATTTATATTTCTGGCAACACCAAATCAAGATAATGCAAAAATAACATTTATTTCCAACAAAATATATTTAATTAAACAAACATGAAAACAAGTTAAAATATAATGTATGAATCTAAAAAATATAATAAATTAAAATATATTTATTTGTTTATATTTATTATAAACAAAAAAAAAAATTTAAAATTATAATTCTGTGACACCAAATTGGAATAAAGCCAAACTAGCAATTATTTACAACATAATATATTTAATTTAACAAACATGTACAGTTATATATAATGAATAGTTCAAATATAAACCTAAAAATAAAATAAAAATATTATATAATGATTTATTTTAAATTAAAAATATAGATGTATTTTTATTTTAATTCAACAACACCAAATCAGATTAATGCAAAAACATTTATTTACAACAAAATAAATGTAATTAAACGAACATGTTGTGTTGTTTTTTATGTTGTTTTGTTAAAATTTTTATATAAATTATTTTTTTTTTTTTTTATTATGAAATATTTTTTTTTATATATATTTATTTCTGCAACACCAATCACATTGCAATGGATAAAATCGTGTTAAAAACATAATCTATTTAATTAAACTAACACGTTCAGCTAAAATATAACACACAGTTAAAATATAAATATAAAACAAAAATATAATTTCTTTATTTTAAATAAGTATTATAAAAAAATAACTAATTATAATTAAAGCAACATATATTTATTATAAAAAGTATAAAAAAATTACAATTCAAAGGCAGGATGATGCCTGGATGGCTGTCAATCATCTTCACAGCCACGCCCTCCTCCAGGTTCCAGATCAGAATCTGTCACATAAACCGACAAACATGGCCATGGGTTTGTCATTCAGGTCAGTTCGATTCGGTTCTGTTTTGTTTTTGTTGGTTAGCTGTCATTTATGTCGGTGGGTGGGATGGATGTGCGTGTGGATGCTGCTAGTTGATAAGCCCCGCCCCCTGGTTGTGACCAATCAGGATCATAAGAGCTTCAGTCATGTTCCTCCTCAGACTCTCACCTGGAGTCCAGAGGTCACAGCTGCATTGGCATCAGTGTTACCATCATTTTCATCCTGGTAACTGGTTAATTTCTCAATGTACAGTCCTCGGAGCTGGACGCGATGATATTGTCCATGAACAGACTCCATTTGGCATTTATCACGCTGCCCTGGTGACCACAGACCTTTGGGTAATGAGAGAATGAGCTCATATTTAGACCGGGGCTAGTTGTCCCACAGGAAAGTTATGTAAATCTCAGAAGTTGAACATTTTCTCTAGCAGTGCTGATGTATGATGGTAACATAACATCTAGTTCATTTTATCTTCCAAACTAAAATACCATAAAGTCTCATATGCCATTTTTATCGGTTAGGTCAAAAGTGAACATTATAACACAACACTGACATACAATAAGATTAATGTGAGGGTGGGGCAAGTTGTCACATAAGTTTTATATGCTGTAAAATTTGTACATTTATATATTAGTTAAAGTGAGTTTAAAATATTTAAATACTTTTCATTCATTTATATAAAGCTAAATTTTATAATTTTTTATTTTTATTAAAAATTATATTTTTTTTTTTATTTATGGTATGTTTTAGTTTTAGGTTTAAGATTTTTAATTTTTAAAATTTTATGATTTATGTATGATTTTTTATTGTTTTTATTATTTTTATTTGTTATTAGATAGAAATATGTACTACATGCATTAAAACAATGCTTCCACTATTTCATTTTCTTCTGATCAAAACAGTGGTTTGATTTTTATTTATTTATTTATTTATTTATTTATTTATTTTCCTGTCACCTTTTTTGTGCAATTATAAAATAAAAATGTATAGTAAAAAAAAAAAAAAATTCAAGCAGTATTTTGTGTTTTGTAACTTTAACAGTTTAAATGTTTTTGAAAAACTCATTAAATAGCCAATAACACATTTTAATACACATACGCTGCTGAAAATGACATGCTATTTCATATTTACAAATAAAGTATTGTTCTCAAATCACTGTCGGGTTTTTCAGCTATTGTGACAACTTACCCCGTACAGTGTGACAACAGGCCCTTTTACCTTAAAATAATAAAATAATTGTGTAATAGCATTTTTATTTCTCTCTCTTTCGCTCTCTTTTTGCTGCAGTTCTTATTTCTACCAGAAGGTGGCACTACAAACGATCCTTTGTGGTCCCAAGTGTAAGCAGACACATGACCTAAAACAGTATACATTTCCTAACAATAAATCATATAATATATTTATATTAGATCATAATATATCTTTTTATTAATGAAAAAACATTATTTAAAATATGAGTCTCATAAAAAATAAATTATGAAAATATATTAATTATAAAAATAAGACCATAAAATATTATTTTTATTCATAATATAATCTTAAAATACTATTATATTAGATCATAATATAATAATCTTTTTGTCCACAGAAATAAAATATTATTTAAAAAAATAATTATTAAAATAATAAACCTGCCTCCTCAGTTCACAGGTGAACCTTGCAAAAAAAGCTCAGATCTAACTGCTTTTATCTTTTGCATTGTGACTGTAAAATATGGGGTGGAATATTAAGTCTGACTCCAAACATTGATTTTTACTGAAGTAAACTTGATGGTTTAAAGATTAGAATGCACTCACATTATGTATTGAGCATACTGTTTATTATTCAGCTTCAAAATAAAAGTTTTCATAAAAAACAGCTTTCATTTTCATATGTTCATAACATCTTTCTCATTTAAAGTATATCCTCATGATAATATTTAATCAAGGATCAAAAGTGATTCCGCCCTCATGTGGCCAGAAGATGAAACTACAACCTCCCATCAGACACTGCAGGTGAAAATAATGAATCATTTGTGCAATTAAAGTGGAATTAAACGTATTTTGTGAATAAAATTGAATGTTTGGGATTTTTGGAAAGTAAATAAAACAGGGGCTAGTTGACAAAAAAGTGCAATTCCATAAATCTCCAGCAGTTTCGTCATAAATTGATAATTACACATCCTTTCTGATGGATTTTTTTTTTATGATGAATACTTTTTTAGAGTGGTATATATACAAATAATTTATATTAATTAATTTTTTTTATTATAAAATAAAAAATATTATTCAAATAAGCCATTATTTAAAAAAATAATATTTAAAGTTATTATTAAAATAAGCTAGGGAAAAAATCATATGTATATGTATATTATCAATATATATATATTCATTACAAAAATAACAAAATATAATCCTTTTATTCATAATATAATCTCATAATGTAAATATATTTGATCACAATATAATCTTTTTATACATAACAAATACATTTAAAATTGCATATATTGTTTCATAATAAGTTTTACACTAATATATATATATATATAATCTGAAACATTGTATCACAAGCACTTCCTGTGTTTATTTCCTCTTTATGATGAATCGCTTGCTGTTTTCTTCAGCTGTAAGTCGCTCTGGATAAAAGCGTCTACTACATGAATTAATTCATATAAACTAATGATGAGAAAATATCTCAGAGACACAATAATGCCAAACGTGATGAAAACACCTAGCAACCACCAAGACTACCCTAGCAACTGCAGAGCAACACTCTGAAAAACGTCTTTATGAAACAGAGTTGAAAATGTTCACCCTGGACATGAACATCCTGTTCATAATGGATTCCATGCTCCACACGGACGTACACATCTGTCACACACCTACACACACACGCTGCCTGACCCGATGAACCAAATCCACGCCGTGACGCCCTTCCTGTCCTGGGACTGAAGAAGGACACAGATGACTTCATGTTTCAGACTGACTTCACTTCACATCTGACTGATTCTGAGGCTTTAACTGCTGCAGGTTTGGCTGTGAACATTATTAGCTGAAACACAACCACAAAGTCTATATTTAAAAGTTTATAGCAGCTTGACGTTTACTAATCCATATTCCAGATTGTTTTATTTTCATGGCTTTTCTTTTCACATTCATGCACCAATTTCATAATCACGTGTTGTTTTTTAAAAATACGTACAATACAAATATTTGTTTTACATGGCTTTTCTTTTCACATTCATGCACCAATTTCATAATATTTTTTTTTTTTTTTTGTTTTCACACTAAGATATTACACGTTTTCATAGATTATATTTTGAACGTGATTCTTTCTTACAGCACTGGTAGAATTTTTAACTTGTTTTAACTACTTTAAACAAATAAAAATATCTCTTATTAAATGCATATTAATGGTTTAATATCTTATGCAATGTTTCCTTCATGCAATCATAAGTTAAACTTGTTTATATTCAAAAAATTATAAAAAATATCATATTTAAGATATATTCTCAAAAAAAGTTTTAATGTTTAATGTAGTGCTGTCATCCTGCAATCGTATATTTTTTTTAACTTGATTTTAACTATTTTAAACAAGTGGGAAAAATTTATGTTGTGTTTTCATGCTGCAATTGTATAACTATTTTAAACAAGTGGGAAAAAAAATAATTTTAAAGATATATTCTCTGAAAACATGTCTTAATATCTTACACAGTGTTGCTTCTCATTTTAAACTTTTTATTCATCAAAGAATACTGAAAATATCACATTATTATTATTATTATTATTAATAATAATATTATTATTATTATTATTAAGCAGCAAAACAGTTTCCAACATTGATAATAAATCAGCATATTGATAAATTAGAATGATTTTTTTATTTTATTTTTTTTAATCTATTTTCTGATTTATTGAGTGATAACAATAGATCCCCTTTTTAACAAGAATTTTAAACCTGACTTTATCCAGATTTATATTCTGGAAATGTAAGCAATTTAGGGCATATCTAATTAGATAATGCAACTTAACATTTCAGAAAACTTGTAAAAAAAAAAATACTTGTAACTGCAATCTTTTACATGCTCTTTTTTTTACAAATATTACCTGTAGTGTTTAGCATGAATAAATTAAGTGCATAGATTTAAAACTCTTCAAAATATGTGCGTTTTAAAGGTTGATGCCACAAGAATATAAACTTACAGCCAAATCTTGGGTTCTTGGGGCTTTGAAAGCATGCATGGAGTAGAAATCTCCATGTTACTGAAGACCGTTGAGCTCCGGCAACAGCACGTGTGGGGCTTTTTCTGACAGATGTGAAGTCCAGAGAGCTGGAGAACTTCATTTTCCCACAACAACACATCTGGAGAGAGAGAGAAAGAGAGAGAGAGAGAGAGAGAGAGAGAGAGAGATACAGCAGCTTTAAGAGCAGTAAAAGTATCAAGAGAGGTTAGTCAGCTACAGTACCTGCTCCAAACTCTCTCTCTCTCTCTCTCTGTGTGTGTGTTTGAGGACTCTCGCCCAGGTTTCCTCCTCCTCGAGGCAGCTGGCAGCTCCTCCTCCTCAGATGAAGTTCTGCTGTGGTTCAGGACTCGATCAGAGCCGACTGTGAGGACCTGATGCACACAAACACAGCGACTGATTCACGTGTGTACTTATGGAGTACACTTCCATCTTTCTGCTGTGGATCGCTGCTCTGATGCCAGGTGAGTGTGTGTGTGTGTGTGTGCGTGTGTGTGTGTGTGCGTGCGTGCGTGTGTGTGTGTGTGTGTGTGATGTGTGGTGTGTGTGTGTGTGTGTGTGTGTGTGTGTGTGTGTGTGTGTGTGTGTGTGTGTGTGTGTGTGTGTGTGTGTGTGTGTGTGTGTGTGTGTGTGTGTGTGTGTGTGTGTGTGTGTGTGTGTGTGGTTGTTTTGGTAACTCGGACAGAATTTTTTTTTGTGTGTATGTGTGTGTGTGTGTGTGTGTGTGTGTGTGTGTGTGTGCTGTGTGGGTGTGGTGTGTGTCAGGTGAGTGTGTGTGTGTGTGTGTGTGTGTGTGTGTGTGTGTGAGCTCATGCAAGCTTATCCTTATGTCAGTGTGCTTAGATAAGACTCTGAGGACACAAGTGAGATAAAGCTGATCAAATTTCATTATACTCATCTTATTTAATCTAACAAGCATGATAAAACCCATAAAAGTTCTATGGTTTATAAGTTCTGAAATCTATTGCATTGTATTTAAACTCTATAATTTAGATATTTTTTGAAAGTTGCTCATGGTTTGGATTTTATCATACGAGTTGATATCAAGTTCAATAAAGTGAATCCCAGCTGACAGGAAATATCTCAGAACGTTCTGGCAAGGTTCTCTCAATGTTATGAACAGGTTCTTACAGTAACATTAGCTAATCTGGCCTTTAATCATGTTCATAAACCATGAGCACAAAAACAGTCTATACACCGTTCATCAACAATTCATCAATTTCATCAATTTTTTTTTTTTTTTTTTCCGAATGCTACTTGTTTCAGACCATTCAGAGAACATTCAAAAGTAACATTCTCATATTGGTGGAAAGTGATCAAACGGAATGTTCACACTTAACACTTTTTTTCAAACATCTAAAACGTACAGAAATAACATTTCTGTAGCAAAAACCATCCTATTGCTCTGGGAACGTCAGGTTGATAGAGGAGGAACTCTAGAGGAACTGTGTGACCTTCATCCAGAACATCCAGATGGACTTTTATGAGCGGATCAAACACACAATCTGGATCCATTTACACACCCTCTCGTCTAATGGACCTGCTCACATGTCACACACGGGTTCGATCGCAGTAAATGTATGCAGAGAAGCTCAATTCTGGCGGACCGAATCCCCAGAGATATTTCTATGTCGTAAAATCTTTTTAATGAGCTGAGAAGTGGTTACCTCAAGTCTTAGCTCATGAATACAGACCGATCCAACCTAGACGTGCCAGAACTTCAGCTAGCTGGATTTCCAAGAGCTGTGGCTCCCAGACTGGTTCCAAGACAATATTCATAATCTTTAAAAAATAATTGTAATATTTTAAATATTGGTTATTGGTAGCGATATCTGTAGTTTTGGGGTAACAGCCAGTCTGTTGTGCTTGCATTAGCATACATAAGAGTCAAAATCAGAATAAAGCTGTCATTGTGTTCTGAAAAAGGAGCCTTTCAGTCCGAATGCGTGAAACTGGGAAGTGCGTTTGCACGCGGCGTCCAGCAGAGGGCGCAGATTTATTACACTGTTCCTCTCTGAGTAACCAGAGCTCTTAAAATACTGTCATCTAAAAACAATACACGTCTCTGTGTGGAAAAAGCACGTCTGGGGCTAAATATTTTTTAGGAATGCTTTTGGAAAAGGACCTAACTCCTGGTCTCCACGCATTAATGACAAGCGGCATAATCTTGAGTTCAAAACGCATGTGAAAGAAGCACTATATTTGATGTGCTGTGATGCATTAAATTTAAATACTTACAGAGAAATACTTTCTCTTCGATCTGATTGGCTATCATGAGTAATGAGGAGAAAATAACATCCATCTGACACATTTTAGCCTACTTTCAGCTTAATCAAAACCATTCTTTCCAGATGCTGACCTTATGTGACTTGATGTCACAATCCTTTTTTTATTTTTAGAGGTGTGCTCAATATGGTCTTATTTTGTTACTTTATTAAGTGATCAGACTTGCAGACCTGCTGGATCATAAAACAGGTGAAAAAGCACCAGAGAACTGCACTGAAAGAGGAACCTGAGCCATTTCTAAAGACTTGTATTAGTCTGAAGAGCCACCTGTTCAATGATTCAAATTTAAGAGCACTTTCCCAGAAACCTTCTGTGAAGACTTGACCATGCTGGAATCTCTCGCAGTCACTGGCCGTGTGAGTGTAACGTCTGGGTCATTTCTGGCCCAATGTGTTAGTCGTGGGTTCATTTCTTCTCCAAGCCGGTCTGTGAATAAATCCTCCTTTCTGTAACAGATACACAAAACCTTCTAAACAGCCTAACCTGGTTTTATCAGGTCTCCTAGTCTAGTCATGCTGGTTGGTAAAACTTGGCTTGGCTTCCAGTAGCTCTTTTATCAAACCTTGATCCACCTGCAGCATTTTAAGGAAATTAAACTGAAATAAAATTAAATGTAAATATTAGATGAAAAAAAAAGATGAAAATGAGAAATGTTGCCTTGGCACCAAACTGAAATAAGTTTAAGGTGAAGTACTAATATACAAATAATAACTAAAGTGCATTAAAAAAAAAAAAAAAAAAAAAAAAAAAAAAAACTTTTAAATTACCAACTAAATTAACAAAAAAATGGTAAATAGCTAAAATTCTATTGCCGTAGATCAGCTCTAAAATTATGTTTTGGAATTTAATAACACATTTTTGTCTGGAAGAATGCATTTAATTTCTTCTTAAAACCCTCTAAGTGCATAACCCCAAATGTTTTTCACTTTTTTTTCTGTTTTTTTTTTCTTTTTTTAGCAAAGCTGATGGATAAGTGAATGTGATTTTCTGTGGTAACACATTACACCACAAATCGTTATATCTTGTATTGAAGCCAGAGTGTAAAGAGACAAAACAACGCTCTCCAAAACACATTCCACGCTCACTGAGACTGAATGTGAGGAGCGTGCTGGCTTCACGACAGGCCACCGCGTCTTATGAAGTGTGATGACTTTTCATCCTGAGCTTCTTTCTTTTTGGGGCTTTTCATCCGGCTGAGAAAAAGAGAAGAATATGGAGGAAATGTGATTGACCCTCTTTCTTTTTTCCCTGTCAGGGGAAAGTTTCCCCAGGAAATTAAACTTGAAAGGGGATGTGACGTCACTTCTGTGAGACCGTATTCTTGCTTCCCGTCCCAATAAACATTTAAATGAAATCCAGAGGCTGCGAATGTCCATCCGGATCCGAGGGAAGTGGGAAAAGAGCATCACAGGATGCAGAATTCCCTTTGAAATGTGCTGCCGATGGCGTTTATCTTGACATTTTTCTCTAATGCTCTTTCATGTGGTTTCACTGACTGTTTGATAAACCATGTGAGATAAACTGTGCCTCCTTAAGAACAACAAAAGAGTAGAATAAGTGTTCCTTAGATGCACTGCAGCATTTAGACCTTTTATCAGAAAGTAGTTTTGTTGTTCGTTGGATGCTGAATTTTGTTGAAAAGGTGATTTTTTTTTTATTTGAGGGGGTGTTTTTTGTTTTTTTATTGGCGGCGGACATGCTTTAATATTTGAGCCAGACATGCAAAATTAGTTTGGATACACGGTTCAACAACACGAGGCAGACGGGCGGAAATGGTAAGAAACTGCTGTGTGAAAACCAGTTCTGAGTGAAAACCTGATGGCAACCTAGAATTTATATTCCCAGTTTGAGTTTCACAGGCCTGAGAGAACATTCCCAGATGAACATCCCTGATCAACAATCCCTGACTTTCATGCCTTGGCAAATCTGAGCATAGTTTGATTTTTTCCTCAGGAGAAACTACAGCAAAAGTCTTCGTTTGCTCTCTCTCTCTGTGCTGTCTAGAAGAAACAATCCAGATATTATAGACAAAGGCTCAATTTCAGCAATAGTTTTCTTCTTGAATAGTTCAATCCATCATTTTTTCCGATGACATACTGTTGTGAAATGCGATCGTGCTCATGCTTCTGCTGTCTGCTGGCAAACCGGTTCAGATTCGACCTGAAACTCTCCCAGCAGGAAGACGTATCGCTCTTGCTTAAGTAAATCAAACTGTGGTTCCACATGGCTGCATCTGCACAAATTCATGGGAAATTAAATAAGCAGTAAACGAAACCATTCACAATGACAACCAATAACATATGTGTGCCTTTTGAAAAGGTACCGCCCCAGTGACAGCTTTTGTACCTTTTTTTCTGAGAGTGTAGTAGCAAGTGAGTCACTCCAGGTCGTATAACTGTGGACATTTAGTCTTACAAATTCAGTGTTATGGATTACAATTCGAATTATGATTATAATTACATAGCGCTATTTTTGCAAGCAAAGTGAGGTTTGTTAATAAAAAGGTATTTATATCAAAACAAAACAAAACAAAACACATTTTCCAACATTAAAAATGGTCCACTGCAAAACGGAAACCTGAAGGAAATACTACGTTAATAATATTTACTTAAAGGGATAGTTCACCCATAGATAAAAAAATATTACCCCATGATTTACTCACTGTCAAGCCATCCTAGGTGCGTATGACTTTCTTCTTTCAGACGAATACAATTCGAGTTTTACAAAAGTCATGGCTGTAACCTCCCGGAGATTTGTGGAGCCCTTTTTATGATGGATGGATGCACTTTATTGGACATTTTTAATATATCTCCAATTAGATTCGTCTGAAAGAAGAGAGTCATATACACCTAGGATGGCTTGAGGGTGAGTAAATCATGGGGTAATATTCATTTTTGGGTGAACTATCCTTTAAAGCCTATTGTAGATATTAATGTCAAGAGAATTTATCTATTTTAATTTAAAATGTTTATTCTAATTTCAAATTGCATAGCAAACTTTCTTATTTTTTCCCTAATATTTCCAACCCATTTATCATTGGTCAGGCAAACAGACAAGTCCACCCCAAACTCACATGATTAATGACGGATCAATGTTTTGAAAGCATCGCAAAATTTCAGTGTTTCACTCTTTATGAAGTTTTAATTGACTGACGTGACTCTAAGTCTGAAACTGTTTCATATGAATAAAATTAAACCAGATTTAGGTAGACCACGATATTAAACTTAATACATTTCAGGACCCGGTGCCTGTATAATTGCAGCCATGCAGAATGTGTCATGATGAGTAATGCCATTACTGTAACCCGGCTGGTCTTAATATAGTAAAGCTAATCAATTACACAATTATGGGTATTGTTTTTGACTTATAAAAGCCCAGACACATAAAAGAATATCATTAACCAAACTCCCACAGCATCAAAATCCCTAAATCCTTCCTGTTATTTAATCCTGAGGTTTGTCATCATTGATGGAGAACTGGGGGTCCCCCAGCACTGAGAAACCTGGGGGCCTTTGAAGTGCGCAGGTAAATAAGTGGAAAGTATTTGCACTTGTCTCGACCCGTCTGTGAGCGCGAGCTCTGGAAAGTATGTGTTTTGTGTCTTGTAATTCCCAAACCCCCTCCTGCGCGTCCCATCTCAAGACAAACCGTGTGGCGCGCGCTTCCCTCTGGAATGTGATTCACTGCACAGAACCGAGAGGAATGCTGCTGTTCCATTTCTGTAGAATGTCACTTAAATTCAAAGGAATGTTTTTCTTCATGCACTAATGCATAAAAATATTTTTAGTTCTTAAAAACACATGCATCTTAAAAATTAAGTGTTACAAACTGTTCTAGCCAAGGTCTGAGTGCATCCTGTTTACATGTAGAAATGTCTGGATGTTTTTTCTTTTTTAATTCCATATGAACTAATAAATCACCTCTATTTACATGAAGGAATAGTGCAGTGAATGGGTGCCGTCAGAATGAGAGTGCAAACTTTTGGAAATTTCTTTTTGTCAAATATTTGAATCTTGATTTAAGAATGTTTAAATATTTGTACTGGAAAACAAGACGTAAGAATTAAGAAACCTTTTTTTTTTTTTTTTTTTCTCTCGAGTATCCAGTTTCGTATAAAAATACATCACATGAGAGATGTAAAATGGGTTGACATTAATGGTAAACACTAGTCGCTGATCATGTTTCAGTGACTCATTTCCTCAACATAACTCAAGAGCTTAAATGAAGAATTTGTAGTACTTTAGGGATACTAGTATCCACATGTCATCATGTTCCGATGTGCAAGATTAAGAACAACATCAGTCCATAGTTCAGCTGGGTTTCGAGCTAATGTCATCAGCAGATGCTTTTATCAGAAGTGATGTATGCTACAATTATTACAGCTCGTGGAAGAACGCAAAGTGGCTTTGCACCTGATTCCGATTTGTTTTTCAAATCTAATATTAAGGACTGAACATCTTCGCTGTCGCTGTGCAAGTGCTGAAATTGGATCCGTTTTGTGCAGTGAAGTCAATACCTGGGATATTACAACTAATACTAATCTGATTCTACTGTTTAGACTGAAATGCATTACTATAATCCAATTTTAATCAGATTTCAGCCCACATACAAATTGGGTTTGTTAAACCTATGGATTTCACACAATTAACAAACAACTAAACGGATTTGAGTAAAACACATTTGTGTGAACAAAGCCAAAGGGGAAAATTCACTAAAAATGAATTGCATATGCTGTCTGCATTGTTACAGCACATAAAAATTATGCAGATCTGGTAACGGTGCACAATACAACCAAATGCAATTGGCTGTTTTAGCAGGAAAATATACATAAACAGCTCTTTTAAACAAAATATGTTTGATTCCCAGTAAATGCATGAACTTGAAATGGGATGTAAGTCGCTTTGGATAAAATGCATAGCTCTAAATGCAAATAGTGCAAACTTCTGTGAACAAGGTGAAAACTTTAATAAGCGTCGTGCAAAAAAAAAAAAAAAAAAGAGAGAGAATGATTTACTTCAAGTACACATGCCACTTTGTACAGTAGATGCCAGTGTAGCAGGACCTGGAAAAGCTGTAGAACTGTAGAAGTCTGAAACACTGCCCTCAAAACTGGTTTTTAGTGAATTGTGATAGTTTATCAGTCAACTCTTGATTGGGTTTGAACCTACAGTCTTTCAGTTAGCAGTCCTAATGTTTAACCTCTTGGTTTTATGCATGTGTGTTTTATGTATCTTGACATGACATTGTTTATTTTGTGCAAATTTAGATTGAATGATAATTCAATGCCATTAAAGCCAATCAGTGCTATAAGAGTGATTGCAAACCTTCGCACAATTTCTCCACCATTTTGCAATCATATAGTTTGCTGCTAACCCAAAGAATCATTATAGGATAAAATATCAGACTCTGTCATGGCATTGTGGAAATCCTAGACAAACTGCAACACAGACATTTCATACCCAAATAAAATACAATTGGATGGATTCACCGAGCAATTAGTGTCCTGGCTTCTATCACAATGTAAGTGAAAGGCAAAGTAACAGCAGACAGGTTTGGATCGACATGATTAGTAAACAAAGACTAAACTATTCATTAAAGAGTATATGTTGGGATACTTGTAGGTTGTTTAGAGTGAGAAAGAGACTGGTCTGTCATCCTTTAAGACATTGAGCTCCAATTTATTCTGAAAGCCCTGGCATGTTGTATTAGCATCGGATGCCTTGGAAAAACAACCGGGTTGAACTTGACGTTCCTGAAATAACTTTGCCTCAGGACAGACTAAACCTTCAATACGGGTGCCCAAGACTAATGGTACATTCCAATAATGACTGGCGTTCAGAAAGTGGTGCATTGTGGGAACTGAGAGTGCTGCACATCCCACAAACAAATGTGACAAAGAAAAAACAAATCCTACCATGGTACACTGAAAAAAAAAATGGAAGAAACGTTTTGTAGAAACACTTTCACTCAAAAATTGCTTCATAAACGGTTACAAAGAAATGGCACAACACATTGAATTCATTTTTAACATTGAAATTTTAGAGTAGAACACTGAAAAGGTAGCTATTTTCTTGTGAAACATACAGTACTCCAATAATTTGTTTTATTTTGAAAATCTTCACTCTTTAATATACAGCAAATGATTTACTCTGCTTGAATGACTAGTTTTAACCAGCAAAAGATGGTTAGTAAGGTTTAATTGGTTCCTTAGCCTGGTGAAGCTGCTTTTCAGCTGGTTTAGTGTCCGAAACTTCTCTAAAACTAGAGTTTTATTGACTACAAAACCAACAAACCACCGTCTTTTATTTTTTTAAATTGATGTTTTTGATAGTCTGAGAATTGGCTGGTTTTTAGATAAAACCATCAAAGACCATCCTGACTAGTGAAATGTGGTTTTTTTGAATAGTTAAAACAAAATTAAAACAGATTAAATTTATTTGGGTATTTTGGTGGTTTTAGTTGGTTTAGTTGGTTTATGGTGTTTTTGGTGTTTTTTAGGTGGTTTAAGTGCTCATTTTAATCATTTTAATACATCATCCGGACTAGGGAAAACCACTTTGCTGGCACAAATTGACTGACAGTGACATTTCTGTGATTCAGAACACACGGCTGTAGGTCGCAGTGGCAGCAGAGGAACATAAACATTGCCATGGATGGATTTCACAGGCCAAACTCTGGGATGTGGTTTGTCATCGCAGTTCTAAACGTCTTGATCTCAACGTGAACAGCATTACCGAGTTTGCTGTTGGTTTCTGGTATTGGCTGCGTCTCAAACGTACCTCAGAAGCTGGAAAAATCTGCTTAGCAGTTCCCTGCTGCGGGGCTTGTGTAGGGTTTTCCTCCTATCAGGGAGTGAATGACTTCGACTGGAACGCAGCTGGAATGTTGAACTTGAGACCCTGTTTGTGTTTCTCATAAAATGGCTATTTGGAATGATCTGCTACCATTCACCAATTTATTCTCAAATAAAAACAACAGTAAAAGCTGTAAAAGAAAAAAACAAATATCCCAAACTAGATTTTAATAAAGCATCATGCATAATTGAAGATTACATCAAACAATTAAACCTGATCAAAAAATGCGTGGTGTATAAGTATTTAAGGAAGTATATTTGTATTTCAGGCTCCTGGTCGGAGCTCCCTTTGAGAGCAGCGGTGAACACCAGACAGGTGACGTCTACAGATGTCCACTAGACAGCAAACCTGCCACAAACTGCACACGACTGCATTTAGGTATCACCCATCTGACTCCACAACAGGAATAATTAGCCCAATAATGAAAATGTGCTGTTAATTTACTCACCCTCAGTCCATCCGAGACGTAGGTGACTTTTTCTTGAGTAGAACAGTAAGGAAGATTTTTAGCTGAAACTGTGATCCTTGCTGATTCAGAAAATGCAAATCAGCGGCAGACTGTTTTTGAGAATTAAAAAAAGAAACACAAAATAAACACCCGTGGCTCTTGGCAATATACTGAGGTCTTATGAAGCGAAACAATCGGTCTGTGCAAGAAATAAGTTTTTTTTTAGACAGTTCGTTTCAATGAACTGGTTCAATTCACTAGTTCAATTATGACGTCACATATATGCAATTATATTATTAAAGCACCCAATAATGATGTGAAACGTCATATGTTTTACTTGTCTAACCCATATAAAGTGAATAAACTAGTCTTTACTAACTCACCTTTTTTCATAAACAATGAGAAACCATAAAAACTGTCATTTGGCCCCTTCATCTTCGGTCCGAGTCGAAGTGTTTGCTCAGCTCAGTTGAAAAAACTGGAGCACTGAATAAGTCTTTTCATTATAGAATCAGATACGCCTCTATTTTGGCTGATTTCGAGTCGCAGTGACTGTCAGGTGCTTGAAAGTGGGTTTTGATCGAAGAACTTGTAGATCTGCAGTGCTCGAGCCGCAAACTGTTTCAGACGGTTCAGTCCGATTTGGTGAACTGATTCATCTACTGTAGTTCACTAAAAAGAACTGGTTCAAAAGAATGATTCGTTCGTGAACCGGACATCACCTGGACTGTTTGCCTGAGGTTCTGGATTATTGGTAATAATGTTGTAAATAATGTTGCAAGGACCGATCATTTCGCTTCATAAGACCTCAATATATCATCAGGAGGCACAGTTATTAATTTTCTGTTGCCTATGCATACTTTTTTTGTTCTCAAAAATGGGAAGCCATTGACTTGCATTTAATGAATCACAAAGGACCACGGTTTTAGCTAAAAATCTTCTTTACTGTTCTACTCACGAAAGAAAGTCACCTGCATCTTAAATGGCTTGCAAAAGTTAATTTTTGGGTGAACTGTACCTTTAAGCTTTAGAAAGGCAAAATTTTACAAAACATTTTGTAATTTCTCTCAACTTTCTCTTGCTGTTCGGCTGTTTTTAAGGAAAGATATCCTTGAACAATGTGTCTGAACGCAAAGAGAAAATGAGGTTGGGAATGACTCTCACCTCCAACCCGAAAGACAACAGCTTTGTGGTAATATGCTTAATGCAAAAACATCATAATTTTTCATCAAAAAACAAAACAGGTTCTGAAAATGGTTTTATGCTGACTGTGTTTTAGGCGTGCGGGCCGCTGTGGTCGTACGAGTGTGGAAGCTCCTACTACAGCACAGGCATCTGTTCAAGAGTCAACAGCAGCTTCAGCTTCACCCACAGCATCGCTCCAGCCTTTCAAAGTAAAGCCAAACTCTTCACTGATGAAGAGTCTTCTCATTAAGAGTTGAAGATCACATGCATATTGACAGCAGCAGTTTCTCCACAGGATGCGAGACCTACATGGACATAGTGATTGTGTTAGATGGATCCAACTCCATCTACCCCTGGTTTGAGGTTCAAGATTTTCTGATAAATGTGCTGCAGAAGTTTTACGTCGGTCCAGGACAGATCCAGGTGTGTCTGAATTTACCACCTGGAAAATCAGTTTTGGACTGTTCTGACTTTGATTTATGAAACTCTAGGATTGTACAATAACGGCCCTTACCACTGTACTCCTGAGACTCAGGAACTCATCAGAAAAGTGCAAACTAATCTGATTATTCAAGAAAATATACAAAATCATTAATAGAATATCAATTAACAACCTTTAAAACCACTCAGAATACCCTAGCAACTGCATAGCAACATAACAACACTACTCAGAAACAACCTAGCAACCACACAGCAACATAACAACTACTCAGGACAACCTAGCAACCACACAGCAACATAACAACTACTCAGAACAACCTAGCAACCACACAGCAAACATAACAACTACTCAGCAACATAAAATATCCTTAACATAACAACCTAAAAACTCCTTAGAACAACCTAGCAACCACACAGCAACATAACAACTACTCAGAACAACCTAGCAACCACACAGCAACATATGAAAAACCACTCAAATCACCTTAAACAACATAGCAGATTTAAAACCATTTAGAATACCCTAGCAACCACATAGCAACAAAACCTACACCGAACATCTTAGCAACCACATAGCAACATACGGAAAACCACTCAAAACACCTTAGAAACAACATAGCAAGATTTAAAAACCACTCAGAATACCCTAGCAACTGCATAGCAACAAAACCTACACCGAACATCTTAGCAACCACATAGCAACATACGGAAAACCACTCAAAACACCTTAGAAACAACATAGCAAGATTTAAAACGACTAAGAATACTCTAGCAACCACATAGTAATAAAAACATCCTAGCAACTGCATAACAACCTAAAAATTACTCAGAACAAAATATAAATACTAGTAAGTGCATAAAATACTATGAATTACTTAGAAAAAACTTGGAAACATACGATAAAACACTCAAAACACCTTAGAAACAACAGCAAAATTTAAAACCACTCAGAAAACCCTAGCAACCACATAGCAACATAACTACCCAGAACATCCTAGCAACCTAAAAACACCTCAGAACAACCTAGCCACCGCATAGCAACATAAAAAAATACTCTGAACACCCTAGCCACCGCATAGCAACATAAAAACTACCCAGAACAATCTAGCAACCACATAGCAACATAAAAACTACTTAGAACACCCTAGCAACTTCATAGCAACATTGTAAACCACTCATAACACCCTATCAACTGCATAGCAACACCCTGCCTGCCTTGATGGATTGTGGAATATCTAGATTTATTTTGAATGTTTTTAGCAACACCCTTTATGGTTTGATGGATTGTGTAATTTGTAGGTTTTTTTTGATTGTTTTATAGATTTTTTTTTTTGTTTTATATGATCAGCAGGTGTTGTGTTGTGTCCTGTTGTCAGGTAGGGGTGGTCCAGTATGGTGCGAGAGTGGTGAACGAGTTTCGGCTGGATGATTTCCGTACGGTTGAGGAGGTTGTCGAGGCAGCTAAGAATATCGACCAGCGAGGCGGAGAGGAAACACGCACAGCTCTCGCAATCAGTACTGCTCGGTACCACCAACTTATATCAATATTTACACTGGAAATACGGATATGCTATGGAAGCTTATTTCTGCAAAAAAAATGCAACATCATCTCACAATTGCAACTTTATATCTCACAATTATAAACTCTCAACTGTCAGTTTACATCTAGACTAAACCTCATTTTACAACTCACAATTCAGTTTTTTTTTTTCCAGAAGTCCAAATTGTGAGATGTAAACTGAGAAATAAAGTCAAAATTGTGAGACATAAACTCACAATTGCAAGAAAAAAAAAACGTCAGAATTGTATATTTATGCAATTGTTATATTTTTTATATAATAAAAATGTATATATATATTTATATATTTGTATTCTGTGACAGAAATAAGCTTCCATACAACTCAAATGTGTCAAGATGATTTGCAATTGCGTAAATAACACTAAAATGGAGAGTAATCTTGGAAAAACTCAGTTACATACATTATTTAATAAATTGTTTAGGAAATCATGACGAGATGTAATGTTTAATGCACTTCATGATGTTAATAACAACGAATGGAATATATTTTCTTTCTTTTTGTATTTTTAAATCAATAGAGTACAAAATTATCCTATTTAAATCAATGTGATAAACGAGTTCGATCAGAATTAATCGAAAAGTAGTCTGATTATATTAATTAAATGTGTAGAGTAATGGATTATGTTATTAACTACAATATTCGTCATGTAATTTGGAATCAGTAACAGACTATGATTTGTAAGTAATCAAGCCAGCACTGCATGTACATGTCTATGTGTTTATAACAGAACGCAAGCATTCAAACACGGAGGACGTCCAGATGCTAAGAAAGTCATGATTGTCATCACTGATGGAGAATCACACGACAGCCCAAACCTGCGGAACGCCGTGGAGGAAAGTGAGAAGGATAACATCACCTTGTACGGTATTGCGGTGAGTTACTGTCTATTTCCAGTAGGATCCTCCAGATGTGTTCTTCAGGTTTACTTCGCTCCGAGTTGAGTTGTTTTCAAACGATTAGTTCAGATATTCCAATGCCGTTCCAGGTTCTTGGCTACTATAATCGGCGAGGGATCAATCCTGAAGCTTTTCTGAGGGAAATCAAGTTCATCGCCACCGATCCTGAGGAGCACTTCTTCAGCGTCACCGACGAGTCTGCCTTGAAAGATATCGTCGATGCTCTGGGAGAGAAGATCTTCAGCTTGGAGGGTATGACCTTTGAACTCAGTGAATAAATGATAAACATAATCATAATCCCACGCTTAAACCATATCTAGAGACCAGAACATCACAGAAACCGACCAGAACACCCTAGCAACTGCATAGCAGAATCTAAAACCACTCAGAACACCCTAGCAACCGCATAGCAACATAAAAACAACCCAGAACACCTTAGCAACCACATATCAACATATAAAAATAATATGTATTAGTTAGCAACCGCACAGTAACATCTAAAACCACTCCAAACACCTTAGCAACCTTAGCAACCGCACAGTAACATCTATATAGAATCAGAACACATTAGCCACTGAGTCAGAACACACCAGCAACCACATAGCAACATAGAAAAATAAATTAAAATAAATTTTAAAATCATTTGGAACAGCACACAAAAAGAACACCCTAAAAAAACACACCTTGGAAACCACATACCAACATCTAAAACCACCCATAAAAAAGAACACCCTAGCAAACCGCACAACACCCTAGCAACCGCATAAAAACACAAAAAAACTCAGAACACCACTAGCAACCACATAGAGCACCTCTAAAAACTACTCAGAACACCCTAGCAACTACATAACAACCTCTAAAACTAATAAAAACAGAACACATAGCCCAGTAACCACATAGCAACATAAAAACCATAGTAACATCTAAAACTACTCAGAATACCCAAGCAACCACATACAGGTAGCAACATAAAAACCACCCAGATAGCATTGGCATAGAAATAGCATAAAAAGATCACCTTAGCAACCACATAGCAACCTTTACAACCACTCAGAACACCCTAACAAAAAATTTCATAGCAATATGAACATTTTAACAACTGAATACACTCTAGAAACCAAATAACAACATGCTAAAAATCCTTCAGAAGACCTTAAAAACACTTAGTAACATCTAAAACTACTCAGAATACCCTAGCAACCACACAGCAAAATAAAAACCACTCAGAACACCCTAGCAACAGCGTAGCAACTGCCTGCTTACCATACACAACACATTGGTATCACTAGAGTAAATTTTGCACAGCAATACACCAAAATCTTGTTTTCTTAGTTTTTTTTTTTTTTCTGCAGGCACCAACCAGAACGGCACGGCCTTTGGTTTGCAGATGTCTCAAGCTGGATTCTCTTCACATATCGTCGAGGTGAGTGCATCTCCATCCGTTTCAAGCAGAAGAAATATAAATATTGATAACAGAGCTAATGTGCGGAGAATTATATTACGTCCCCAGCGAGGTGCATGAAATGCTGTTATTTTTGTTTTTTGCCTTGGTTGTTTGGTTTTGAGGTTTTTCATTTGGCTTGGGAGGAGAATATAGAGTATGTCAAAATAAAGAGTCATTGAAAGAATGATTTGTTTACCGCTCAGTGCCCACGGGAAAACAAGCTTGAGGTGCCGACCGTCCTTTAAGGCCTGACAGAAGCATGAAACACCACTCTGTCAATGAAAATAAGGCTTGTTTATGTTTAAAGCTGTTCCACATGCTGTGAGCGGCATGAAAACAGTTTAGACCGTCTTCTGAGGGAAGGCCATCCCTCTTGGTTGGAGTAATCCCATGCAGGAGAGAGCTTTCGTGTTAAATAAAGGACAACTAACACAAAGAAAAATAATTTTTTTTCATAAATTTCACTGTTGGATTCCAGGAGCTGCTCTTGACAGTGGCAACTGGAGATGAGAGATAACGTCTCGGAAAGTTTTTTTTGCATTCTTGACTTCTCCGAGGGAACGAGGTCCAGAGAACACATATGGTTTTGTTGAATTAGGCTCCTTGAACGAGCAACCTCACACAAACACTCTCACACACGTGCCCTTGTGTTTTATTCGTACATGTGACTGTATTTGTGAAGGCCTTATTTGCTTGTGGCTGCAAATATTTTTAAAGGAATGGCCCTGTTTTGTTTTATAAGCAAGAGTTTGGCATCCATCAAGCCTGCAGTAAATAAAACCTAATCAGATGGAAATAGTTTGGAAGTTGGTTTATTAGCTTAGGTCACTGACACAGACACGGCAGAAAAAACTCATACACTCGGTTCCAAAACCTTGCTGTCAAATGTCTACATTGGTGAAATATATGAAACTGAATAGAATCGAAAACAAAAATCTCAAAAGTGACTGTTTTGGATCACTCAAAAGGCCTTGTACGCTATGCAAATAGCAATTACAGTCAATTCCAATAAAGTTTGACATGAGCACAACGTGATACTTGAAGCATCAAAATCCAAAGAAAATACAAATATTAAGTGAATTTATAATTAACATTTATTTCGCATCATCTGCATCTCTAGTCTAAACCTGTGATGCATTCTGGGATTGACTTTGCCACCAATGATTCTGCAGCTTCAGATTTTGGATAAAAGTATCTTAGAAGGCGGCATAATAGTGCTACCTTTTATATAAAGGCAGGGACCACCTATATTTATATATATATAGATTAGTGAGTATGCTAAATGATTAAATATAAGTTTATTGTAGTTGTCCTAAGACAAGAACGCATTTTGGTTTTAGGCTTTAGGACCTCTTTGATGAAAGGTTTTGATCCACTTCAAATGCTGACTACTGTATATATATATATGACAATAAATAAAAAATAAAAATGACAAAAACAACAAAATTACTTAAATTTTAACTAAAATTAAAATGAAAACAGAAAATATAAAAATAAAATCTAATTCAAAATATTAACGAAAACTATTATAGTGATTCTTAAATAACAGTATTATTAATATGTGAAGACGAACATTCTTTTCCCCCTAATTCCATCAAAGAAATGCTGATTTATTAGAATACATTTAAATATTTCAATGTAACGGTAAAGTAACATCTTGGTTTGCTTTACCTTTAATCTACTCCAAGCATTATCAGATTTTCCGGTGATGCTCAAAATGCTGAAATGGAATTTGTTTAGACATTAATGGTTTTTACTCGTCAGAAACTCGTTATTTACAACTCTGCATCTACCATAGGTGTGTTTTCTTCAAATAATGCACACAATTTGAGCCATCGTTCATTTCTTTAGCACAGAAGCTACAAAAATGTTTAATTCTCTGGATTAAGGGTCTGTTCAGGGGTTTGCCTTAGCAAGCACTGTTAATAAAACACAAATGGAACAAAGCACAGAGTGCATTGGAGAGAGTTTATTGTGCAAATGTGCCGTGGAACTCTGTCAAAGTGTCCACGTCGACATTGCATGAGGAAAACTTTGGCAGTGAACGCAGCAAGTTTAAGGCTTCCAGTCAGACTCACAGATGACTGCTGCTCTCGCTCGCATGCATCCAGAATATCAAAGACGGACACTTTTCTGTCCGGTTAATCACAAAAGGTGGTCCAGATCCCTGATATGACCACCGTTTGAACTGAAAATATCTTTCCTGTGCATCAAACTGCATATTGACCGAATCTTCCTCTTGGAGAATATGTTTAGTGTAGTAGATATTATTATTGGTGTTCACTAAACCAATTGTGACTGCAGAGCTGTTCAGTTCACAGTCCAAACGGCAGGAGAGAACTGGCATCTCTCCCTCGGGAATGTCTAATAGATTTCTAGAATAGTGGTTAATATTCATTTATAAGACTTTCATGATTTGCTCTACCACATAAATGACTGCAAATGTGAAGCCATTGTGTTTTTATAAAACTTTAAGTTGCTTCATGCTTGAGAACTCAGACAACCGCTGTAGCCCCTAATTCTACAGTAATTATAATTCTATATTTCTAACTTGTTAGAAATTTGTTCAAAACACGGCTGATTTAAAATTTACATTTGAGGCATGATGCAGTAATGATTAACAAATGGGCAAAAAAGGATGTTTTAAAGTTTAAATTTTAGTAATTTTAATTTTAGTTTTAGTAATTTTGCTTTTTTTAAAATGTCCATATTTGATCAACTCTTATTTTTTATGTACCTCACCAGAAAACAAAAATGTGAAATTTTTGCCTTGGCAACTAACAGAATTAAGTTGTAGTACTAAAATAACCAAAAAAATGGAAATAATATTTTTTTTTTTTATTAAAATAAATGACAAAAGGACAGAACAAAATTGCTAAAATTAAAACTGAACATATACAAATAAACGCTAATGCAAAATATAAAAAAAATACTGTGGATGAATATAAATTTCTCTAAAACAACACAATGCAACTCCATAGAAACCCGGTAAAACCATCCAGAGCAACTGCATTGAAATGCCCTGGCAACAACCTACAACTTTCTAGCATTGTGCCATTGAGTTGTGCATGGGTTAATCATTTAGTTAGTTACACTAGTACAGTTCATTCAGTCTGACTAGCAGAACCGGGATAGGACTACAGTATGACCGAGTGTTGAGTCTAGTGATGGTGTTGGTCAGGAATGGGCAGTTCATTATGAGTTTGAATGCTAAGCCCCAGATGTTAATTAATTGAGTGGTTTTTTTTGGAGGTATATGTAGGATCGGTGCGGGAGAGGTTTGGCCAATCTCTCTGTTTGCATTCTCTATAGCACTGAAGTCGCTGCCAGGCCGTTTGTCATGATCCCATAACACTCACTGAGTCCTCTCTGCAGGTACAGAACCCAGACCTCTGATGCAACACTGTTTTTATTCTCTACTGCTTATAACTGTGTGTGCGTTTCCCTTCCAAAAACATACTCTGTTCATGGTAAAAGTAAATGTAAAAACTAAAGATGCTGACCATTCTTTCAAAGGACGGGATTCTGGTCGGTGCCGTCGGGGCGTATGATTGGAACGGAGCGGTTCTTAAGGAGACCCGTCATGGTAAAGTCATCCCAGCCAAGTCCTCTTACATGAAAGAGTTCCCAGAGGAACTGAAGAACCACGGAGCCTATCTGGGTAAGAAAATTAAACCGTTTTTAGCTAGAACCTAATCAAGATCTGATTCCATGACTGACAAAAATGAATATAGGCTATGTACTGACCCTCGAGTTCAAAAACGACTGGCTTTCTTCTGTTGAACCTACAAGAAATGCCTAAGAATGCTCACTCTGTTCTTTACAAGTTTAATTTATGCATGCATATACTAAAACTCATCAAATGAAGATGCGTTGCTCCAGATTGGATGTTGATGGCACTAAACGGCATTGGTTTTTGCATGCATTAAAATAAAAAAATGACCCGCTAACTTTGAATAGACGGAAGCATTAGGTACAGAAAGGAACATGTTCAGTGAATAAAGACATCAATTTTAGTCTGTTTCTCATAGGTCTTGCATATGCATGGACCAGTTCTGATGCATTTAAGGCTACTTAACTAACTCAACTAGAAACCAAACTGCATGCAAGTCTCAAAGCTAGTCTAATCTTGAAAACTATATTAATGCTTCTTTCAACTGTGCATTTTCTCCAAGCCAGCAGGCAATATTTATCATATTTATGTAGAATGTATCGATTTGACTCTTGTTTCTAGGGTACACGGTGTCATCGGTGGTCTCGGCTCAACATGGTCAGCTGTACGTCGCTGGAGCCCCTCGATTTAACCACACGGGGAAGGTCATCATCTTCACACTGACCAACAGCGGCAACCTCACCATACTGTACTCGCTCTACGGACAGCAGGTAAAGCCAAGTACATACTACACTTCCGTGTTTTAAAGAACTACTGTATGTGGTACTACAAAGTACTTCAGTGCTCAACGATGAGGCTTACTACTAATTAAAAACCTTATAGCTGTTTTTCACAAAGAAACAAGTATCTGCCAAGCACTGCCAAGATTTCTAGTGTGCACACTTGAGAGATACACTCAGAGTAGTAACAGACACTACAGTACAATAAAGACGGTACCAAGTACCGTTTCTACAAAAATACAAGATTTGTTAACTCTACTTCTACAAAATGATTAAGAATGTGCAACATGTGTTTTGCTCTTTTGTGGTTTTAAAAGAGGAGAAAAAGAAAGCGTAAGGAATATACTGAAGAGAACACAATACGTCAATATATTCTCTAGATTTAAACGTCTACGGAGCATACAATGCATTGTATTAGCAACACTTTCTGAATATACAAGTTTGAAAATACAACTTCTCCATTGCTTTTTAATTCATTTGACTGAAATAAATAAATAATAAACCACTAAAATATATGCAAATGACATTTACTGTACCTTCTGATCACACTGCAAAACAAAGTTATTTTCTTCCTCTCTGTTTTAGTCTTATTCCAGTGCAAATATATCTAAAATATTCTTAAATCAAGATTTAAGAATATTTTATTTAGTATTTTCTTCAGCAAAATGATATACGTTAAAAAGTCTTGTTTTCTGAGAAATGTATCACAATGAAGTGAGTTTCTGAATAAAAACAAAAGTGATAGTATATTCATAGAAAGCATTAAAAAGCAAGTAAAGTGTCTATTTTAATGTTTCTATATAATATGGGTAAAATAATGTACCGTCTTCATTCAGCGTAGATATAGTTATCTAAAAATGAAACAACATATTTATTCTGACCTGTAATTATTAAACCATTTATAAAACAATAAGTGCTCATATAAAATTGTAATATATTTTAAATTATTAAAAACTTCTTGCTGACAAATGGGTTAATCCTAGTGTTTTAAAATGACAATACATTACTTTTTGCACTAAATAATCTTTTAGTCTTTTAAGGTCATCTAATGATTCTTGTTCTAAATATGCCTGACAAGAGTTTTTGGCATGCAAACTATTGATAGACATTATTTGTTTTCGGCAGTGCATATAACATTTAATACCGTAACTTCATACATTTAAGATTTCTACACCTACATAAAACCTTTGATGATAGAGCCCACGAGTCAGTGCAAAAATATCTTCTTCTCCATCATTTGATAAATCACGACTGCCATTATCAGAACAAAACGTCCACATTTGCCTCTTTTAAACAGAATTCCTTTTACGGCCTGCTTTCCGCGGATGGTAAACTGCATCATGGAAATAGTGGTCTTGTTGATGATCTATAACAGGACTAATCTGCATGAAATAGTGGATGTAAAAGTGCCGCAGCTCTTCAGTGAGTGTTGTAGTGTGCACTTGGCCTAATCGGTGAACGTTTCCCCTGAATGCTTCCTTAATCCATCTGTCTGCATTTTTCCATCATACCTTCTCTGTCTCAAACAGTGGCGTGTTTGATTGGAGAGGCGCATCAGTAGATTAATGTGGACCATGTGTGCGGACAGGAGACGGTGTGAAGGTCTAGACTCAGTCACCCGCTCCAGATGTGCATCTCATCTGCACGTGTGTGTGTGTGTGTGTGTGTGTGTGTGTGTGTGTGAACGCATGGCCTACAGTGAATGCACACAATAAACACTTACGGCTTCAAACGCTGCCAGTCGCCGACCACAACATTCATTTAGCCATCAACCTGCTATGCACCAGAGAATGTGTGTGTGTGTGTGAGTGTGTGTGTGTGTGTGTGTGTGTGTGTGTGTGTGTGTGTGTGTGTGTGTGTGTGTGTGTGTGTGTGTGCGCGAGCCCTCAGGAAAGCACTTAGACGGTAATGTGATAAAGTGCGTCTCCTGTTTCCTGGTGTTTGTAAAGCCGGCAGGAACTTTCAGGGTTGAAATGCAGGTTCAGAAGAACGGAAGAACTTGCCGCACAATGTGTCTCCCATCACTGAATCAATAGAAAAACAGGCTATAAATTCAAATTAAAATGTTACGTTTTAGTAAACTTGAAACTAAAGCTCACGTCAATGTTTATTCGTCCATCTTACAGTAAAAATTAAAATGCAAATCCATTACAAAAAATGTACAACAACTAACGTAATCTTTATCTCAACATGTCGTTTGTTATGATGCATAAATCTCAATTTTAACAATAAAAAGTAATATACAGGCAGTGATGTGCAACGATAATGTGCCTAGTTCTGATCAACAACATAATTTATTCTTAATCATAATATGTTTAATTTCTATTCATATCGAAGGCTACATGTTTAATATGTTTTAAGTTGCAATTCAAATTGTATTCATTTGTGAATTTCATTCATGTTTGTGAAACTCTAAGAATTATTTGTGGACCTCGTTCTATTTATTTGGAATTATGCATCAGTTCCATCTCCATAAACTTATTTTTGTCAAGTGTCAAGTTCTCCAGACAGTAAATTGGGTAATGTATTCAGACTTAAGTAATTAAGCTTATGATTCTCGTATGGTGAATGTGTGAGGAAACCCCTGAAAGAGTTACATACACTACAGCCTGAGCGGATCTCAGATGCTAACAGTGTGTTTGGGTGATTTGTAGATCGGCTCATATTATGGAAGTGAGCTGGCAGCGATTGATCTGGACGACGATGGACTGACGGATCTTTTGCTTGTCGGAGCTCCCATGTACTTCTACAAAGGGTGGGAGAAAGGCCGAGTTTACATCTACACCATCAGCTTACAGGTGACACCATCCTAAACACAACACCATAATGCTTTCTCAAAGAATACGTGTTCATACACACAGAAAGACTTGCTGAAAGTACACACACCGCTTGTTTACGCCACTTACTACATTATAGGGTCATGTGACCACACTGTAGCGTAATTCAGACTAGTATACTAGTGTTCAACTCTGAACACAGCCATTTGAGTTAATATTTTCCTGTCTTTCTCTCTCTGATTATTGCACAGGGCTCTTTTACACCAGATGGGACTCTTGGACCATCAGAAAAGACCCATGATTCTCGGTTTGGCGCGGCCATGTGCAGCCTTCCGGACCTGAATGGTGACGGCTTCACCGAGCTGGTTGTAGGTGCACCACTGGAGGACAATCACAAAGGAGCCATCTATCTCTTCTACGGCAAACACAACAGCATGCAACCCAAATACAAACAGGTAAGACTCACTCAGCTGAGAGTCACTGATATCTAATAAACATTACTAAACGGCAAAATACAGGATATAATAACAGGAATGACCTTTTGCGCCTTATTTCTTAATCTGTAATTATTTTCGCTCTATCTCAGAGAATAGCCGCTGGTGACGTCTCTCCGGGTCTGCGTTACTTTGGCCGCAGTGTTCATGGGATGATGGATGTGAATGGAGATCAGCTCATAGATCTGTCCGTGGGATCTTTCGGGGCCGCGGTTCTGCTTTGGTGAGTTTACACTATACTCAAACCATCAAAAATCTGAAATAATATAAGCTTACACTTAAATATTTTTTTAAAAAACATGAATTTTATTATATTTCGGCTAGTTGTCAAGGCAACATTTTTCATTTTCATTTAGTTTAACCTGATACTAAGATTGTACTAAAACAACTAAAACTAAAACTGAAATAAAATGTAATAAAAACTATATAGATATGTTTAAAAAATAATAATAATAATTACAAATTAAAATAAAGATGACAAAAACACAACAGAATTACTTTAACTAAAATGAAAACAGAAAATCTAAACAATAATAATATTGTTTTAAGATTAATAAAAAAATATATAAAATACAGTTTGAAGTATTATTATAATATGCCATAATTTCTACAAATATTAAAATGGACGGTTTTAATATGATGTAAATGGATGTATGACTGTTATTTTAGTATTTAAGGTTTTGCCATTTCTTTAAAAAAATGTAAAATAAAAGTATTTTTATATAGTTTGTGTAAATTTTTATTTCAGTTTTAGTTATTTTATTTCATCAAGTTAAACAAAATGAAAATGTTGCCATGGCAACTAGCTGAAATAATATAAGTTATATATATATATATATGTATATAGTTTGTTTTTGTTTAGATATTTATTTATATCTTTATTTCACTTACATTTTAAAATTTATTTCAAGTAATGATTTTTTTTTAATGATTTAAGTTTTAGCTACTGATAATAATCCCAAATGATCCCAACATCTCTTTAATACTGTATCGTAATTGTTTTATAGACAGCAATGTGATTAAATGGAGAAATATAAACAAAAACAAAAGTCTCTTGCTTCTAAAAGAGACCAAAGTAATCTCAACATGAACTTGAATATTTCTAGTCAAATTCTCCCAAGTTCAAAAGATCTTTAATTCTGTATTATATGCTAACATTGTTTCATCTCTGTCAGTTTTGATTTCTCGTTTGGGATTTAAGGAGAAATGAAAAATGAATCATAATGGAAAGCAGTTTTATAACTTCAAGTGTTTTCAAACAGGTCTCGCAGTGTGGTCCGCGTGGGGATCAGCATTAACTTCGAGCCTT
>NC_056596.1:754180-779180 GCF_018340385.1 Cyprinus carpio
GACAGACTGATAAACTGAATTATTAAACGAGTTCATGTGGACTGTATAGATGATGTGATAGACTGATGTTCAATCTTATGCAAATAAAACACTTCTGAAGTCAACATATTTACTACTAAAATAAGTTTTGGTCCATTCAGTGGTTTACTCGATGACGTCTCGAATGATCTTCATTTGAGGGTTTTCTCAGCAGAAATGCATTGGTTTGAAACTGAAAGTGTGTTTTTCTTCAGGCACCTTCAGACATTTCCATCGAGTGCCTGAACTCTGATGATACGAGTCTCTACCGAACCTGCAACGTCAGCGCGCCGTTCCTGAGGTCACACGCGCAGGTGAAGACTGACTGATGATAGTGTTATACACCGTGATACTCAATTAACATGCATATGACATGATGATATTTACCGAAGCGAAGTTATTTCACTTCCAGAAGCATGTTTTGGTTCTTTACCACTGATAGAAGAACAGTGTGTCCTTTAGTTGTGTGTTGTGTTTCGCTCGGCTTCTCTGTCGTCTTTGGTTGAACGTTTCGCTTGGTTTGGTTTCTCCAGGTGTATTTCCGTCTGGAGTTTGAGTTCAGCAGATCTGTCTTCTTGAACTACGTCCAGATCACGCTCAAGGTCTCCAGGTGAGGTTGTGACCTTTGAACTGATGAGAATCTCATCTCAGGATATTTTTATTTTTTTTATTGATGTATAAAATGAATGTAGGTTGTTTATTTAGAATGATTATTTAGTCACTTCTGTTTGATTGTTTTGTGAGATTAATCTATTTAGTTTTCATCGCAGTGACGGTGAAGAAATGTCTCCAGAGGACAACATCAATGAGATTTATCATAATCTGAAATATGAGGCGGATATTCTCTTCACAAGGTAACACAGTAGCATGAAGCTCACAAAGAAATGTCCAAAAATCAAGTGTTTATATTATGTTATATTATACTGTGTGTATTGTATTATATTAATTATAATATATAATTATCATCATTATTTTAATGTGGAAAAAATTATTTAAACCTGCGTTATTATAGTTAACTATAAGTAAAGCCATAAAAAACTTACTTGAAATAAATAAACTTAATTTATATAAAATAAAATAATTAATTAAAATTAAATAATAAAAATTATAATTAATTAATTAATTAAAATAATTATATATATTCAAGATTCAAGAATACAAATCTTGATAAAAAGAATAAAAAAGAATAAGAATAAAAATCTTTATAAAAATAAATAATATAAATATTATTAATAAAAATATTATTTAATTAATTAATTAAAATAATTAATAATAATAAAATAAATAAATATATTTATTTATTTGTTTTTATAATTTGTTTATATATATTTATTTTTTTTTAAATTGATTTATTAAATTTTAAAAATTCAAATTAATTTATTTAAATGAAAATGAAAACAGAAAGTATAAAAACTAAATCAAAATTTTATTAAAAACTATAACAGTATCTCAATGTTACTAAAATAACACTAACTTCAGTCTATTAAAAGTTTTAATAAAAAAAATCTTTATGGTCCAAAAACAGGAAAAAATGAGGAATCCTCTACGAGTTTGATGTAAAAAAAAATAAAAAAATAAAAATAAATAAATAAATAACCTTCTTTTTTCTTCTTCTGAGTTTGAACGTGAAATATGACACAGACATGTTCTTGACAGGTTTTGTGAGATTCACGCAGAAATATCTTAAAGCTAATTAATTTAATACTGATTCATTCATACTGAGTCATTCTTCCAGAGATTCCAGCCCGTCCCGTTTTGAGATCAAACCTGAGCTTGACCAGAGCCTCCCTGCTGGGACCGGACCGCCCTTCAACCTCTCTTATCAGGTGGGCTCCTCGTTTACTAACCAGGGTTTAAATAATATTCTTCAGAGCCAATCAGAGCACATACGCCGTGCATTTGAACAGAATACATATTAAGATGTTTCTCCTGAAACTATTTGTTCTGCAGATCCAAAACCTCGGCACGTTTCCCGTATCTGAGCTTCTCTTCACGTTAAACATCTTCGCTGTGACCAGAAACGCCAACGCTCTCCTGCGCCTCTCAGACTTGGATATCGATCAGGTGCATTTATGTTTACAGATTTTTCAATCAGCATATATTTCAGCCCCAAACTACAAAGAAACAGTTCGTCTGAAAGTGAAGATTGTGTGATTATTGCTGTAAACAAATCCTTTAACTGCCTCCAGAGCTTGTTATTTTGCCTGCTTCATAATACAAGTGATCGTTTATTTGAGCTGGCACAGCCTGAGTTCAGTCAGGAGTTGTGTTTTAGTGAGTGCTGATCTTGTGTAAATCCTCATCTGCTTTATTATCATGAATGACTTGTGGCGTGTGTTTAAAGGGACAGTTCAGCCAAAAATGAACATTTGCTATTAATTTACTCTCCCTCATGCCATCCAACTTTTTTTTCTGTAGAACAGTAAAGAAGATTTTTATCAGCTGTCTGTTTTTGAGAATAAAAATAGCATATCGAGGAACACAGAATGAATCCCCGTGGCTCCTGACGATATATCGAGGTCTTATGAAGTGAAACGATCAGTCTGTGCAAGAAACTGACCGTTATGTATATTAACATTATTATCTGTAATCAAGAGCCTCAGACAAACAGTCCGGCGTGAACGAACGATTCATTCTTTTGAACTGATTCTTTTTAGTGAAGTGTTCGCTAGCATTTGAAACAGTTCGAGCAGCACAGATCTACAAGTTCCTCAATCACAACTCACTCTCAGACAGTCACTGCGACTCGAAATGAGCCAAAATAGAGGCGTATCTGATTCTGTGATGAATGAATCATTCAGTCACTGAACTGCGCAAACAGTTCAACTCGAACCGAAGACCAGTGAGCCGCTTATATGCACACGTGTGAACCGAACACTTCAGTGATTGTATGCACACGTGTGAACTGAACATTTTTATGGTTTCTCTTTGTTCATGCAAAAAGACAAGATTATTCACTTTATATGGTTTAAATTTGTAAAACATCCGCGTTTCACGTCATTATTTGGTGCTTTGATAATATAATTGTGTATATGTTAGTGAACTGAACCAGACTGAACTGTCTGAAAGAACCGAATCTGATTTCCCCGTTTGCCTGAGGCTCTGGATTACAGGTAATAATGCTGCACAGACTGATCGTTTCTCTTCATAAGACCTCAGTATATCATCAGGAGTCACGGGTGTTAATATCGTGTTGCCTGCTATGCCTTTATTCACTCTCTGCATTTATCAATCGCCAAGGATCACGGTTTCAGCTAAAAATCTTCCTTACTGTTGGATGGACTGAGGGTGAGTAAATTAACAACACATTTTAATTTTTGGCTGCACTGTCCCTTTAAGAGCTCTGTTTATTGGTCTCAGATGGCTGGCTCGCGCTGCAGTGTTCCACGAGTCATTACCGCCGACTCGTCCTCGCAGGAAGATCTCTCCCTCAACACGCTCACGGTAACCTTCGCTCGTTTATCACTTCTTCAAAAGTTTTGAGATACACAAATTGCACCCATCTGCTGGGAAACAAAGCAACACACGGTTAAAGTGACAAGCTTGATGAAGACAAACCACCCAACCTGCTTGATCCTGTTGGCTAAAGATAACACGACCATATGTTTGGAATCTATATGTGCTCTGGTTTCCTCTCTGGAACATTCAGTTTCCGACTGATTAAAAAGCCATTTCATGTTGTTCACAGAACTCGTCCACCGGTGACACGTTATTTGCGCACTGTAGAATCAGCCTGCCTCCCCAAGCAGACGTTAGCATCACCGCCACAGGATGGCTAAATCTACATGCTTTATTTGCCGTGAGTACCTCAGACGCTCTCTGTGAACCCTGCTGGAAATCCAGCTAACAGAGGATCAGTTGTTCAGATAAATAGTGTATGGCATCTACTGGAAAGCTAAACCCTGATCAGTTTTAAAATACAGCACAGTATCTCTTATTGTAAGATGTAATATATAAAAATATATGAGTACTGTCAAACGATTAATCGTGATTAATCGCATCCAAAATAAAAGTTTTTGTTTAGATAATATATGTGTGTGTACTGTGTATATTTATGAAAAAACATACATGTATATATTTATTAAATATTTACATGTAAGTATATTTATATTCATATATATATATATATATTCATATATACTGTATTATATTTATATTCATATATATATATATATATATTCATATATACTGTAATTTATATTATATATAAATATTAATATTTTATATACTGTATCAACAAAACATATTTTTTTAAATATATACATGCATGTGTGTGTATTTATATATACATCAGAAATATACACAGCACACATACATATATTATGTAAACAAAAACTTTTATTTTGGATGCGATTAATCGTGATTAATTGTTTGACAGCCCTAATATATATATATATATATATATACACACACACACA
Organism: Cyprinus carpio; assembly: GCF_018340385.1. Lineage (NCBI taxonomy): Eukaryota > Metazoa > Chordata > Actinopteri > Cypriniformes > Cyprinidae > Cyprinus > Cyprinus carpio. The sequence goes on from NC_056596.1 coordinate 758,617, forward strand.
CACAATTTATACACTAAGATAAATAAAATAATTTTTACATTTAATCATTTAGCAAATAAAATAATAATAAATTAACTAGAAAATAAATTAGTTATATTTATCAGTTTTTTATATATTTATTATTTACAGTATCTGTTATAATAATTATAATAATAATTTCCCATATCAGGCATTTGTTCAAAGTCATCATTATTTTACATGACAAATTGTATAAACATGATATTTTTATTAATTTATTAATTATTTTATTATATTATCCAATGTAAAAAATATAAAATAAAATACAGAACCATACAGAACTTTTACACCTCAACATATATGATAAATATTAAAGTGAAAAAGGAAATATGTATGCAATTTTTATTGTATTTTATTGTATTTTCGATATATATCTATATATATATATATGTGTATATATTTATAATATTATTTTTAATTTTTAATTATAGAATTTGTTTTTATTAGTATTAATAATAATAAATTATTATTATTACATGTTATTTTTCTGTTACACATTATATAAAGGGGGTGAATATATATATACAGCACAACAACTTTTCCTCTTAGTTTTCCCAAATCAAGCTCTTGAGCTGATTGAAATGGAAAGCTGGTGCAGGACATATGGAAGGGGTGTGTTTTCTGCAGAGATTAAGTAAACACATCCTGGTCTCACTCCTCAGGTGAAACTGAAGCGCTTGGATCTGGTAATGACGGCTGCAGTGGAGCTGAGCCCCTCGAGTCCGATGTTCCTCCACGAGGAGCGACCCATGAGGCATGTGAGTATGAAGTGATGCATCTCAGCTCCTTTATTAAGTTTGCTGGACGCTGGTGTAACACATACGGTTGTGAGGAGAAAGAAAGACCAGTCGCTTACAGAAATTAAGTGTTTCGAAGTACACGAAATGACTCAGGTGATGCACTGCCCCCTTCTGGATAACATCTGTCAGGCTTTATACAAGATAACTGGTGCAGAAATACAGTGTTAGTCCACTTTAACTTAATTACACACACATCTAACATCCGGCCTGATCTTGTACATCTGATTCTTCCAAGAATTGGCCTTTAAGGTTTTGGATTGTGCTTCTGTAGATAATCCTGGAGATTAGGAAGGAGGAGGATTACCGGATTCCCGTCTGGGTGATTGTCGGGAGCACGCTGGGAGGACTACAGCTTCTGGCCCTGCTGGTTCTGGCGCTCTGGAAGGTCTGGGACGGTGTTTATTAACAGTTACCAAGCCAATATGAACATATGTGTTAGTATAGACGTATTACTGTACTGCATTTGTAAAAACACTTCATTGGGGTGTCAAAGAAGAAAATCGAGCTTAATTCTGGACTAATTCTGGTTTAATTCAGGTCGAATCTATATCAAAATATAATTTATCTGCATATTAACATGTCCAAAAAAATTACACACTTTAGGTAATATTCTAATAGTTTATAAGCTAATATGATCATATTTGGCAATGTTGTTATTGGTAACTAATACTAAAACACTTAGTATCAGTTAAAATACTTAAACACTGTTTTCTGTAATTGAAGTAAAGCTGAAATAAAAATAAATACTCCTTGTATAAAAGCTTGATAACACTTTACAATAAGGTTTCATTAGTTAATGTATTAACTATCATGAACAGTGCATTTATTACAGTATTTATTAATCTTTGTTAATGTTAGGTAATAAAAATAATGTTAAGAAGCACAACTTTTGATTTTCATAATGCATTAAATGTTGAAATTACCATTAACTAATATTAATAAATGCTGAGTTCATTCTTAGTTCATGTAAACTAATGAACCTTATGTAAAGTGTAACCAAAAACAAACTTTAAAAAAATTAAAATGTTGTCTAGTTGAAATACTAAAATTACTAAAACACTAAAAATAAAAATGCCAAAATATAGAATTATAATAGAATTACTAAAACGTAAACCAAAATTACAAATGTTGCTTTGACAAATACCTGAAATAACATAAGTCGAAGTACTAAAATTACTAAAACTTAAATAAAAATAAATAGAAATACTAAAACTGAAAATATTAAAATAAAATCTAATTCAAAATATAAATAAATGCTATAATAGAATAAATAATATTAAAAGAACACTGATTTTTAAACATGCCTTTTAAATCCCTTTTATCCAGAGCCAGGCTTAAATTCTGTCCATACGCTCGCCGCTCTCTGTTACTCTAGATTAAGTAGAGCTAAATTTAAATATCAGAACACACATTTACATAACAAACACTTATTTCAGGGTTTGTTTAAGGTCAGATCTCCCAGGACTCTTCCACTGTCTCTCTTTCATCCGCAGCTGGGATTCTTCCACAGGCAGAAGAGAAAGAGGGAAGAGCAGCCGACCAATGAGAAGACAGCAGAGGATCGGTAATGCCACGGCAACCTCCTCAACCAATCACTCAGGGACTCTCTGTCAGCCAATCAGCTGCAGTCCGATGCAGAACCAATCAGCTCGCTTCCCCGGCCGCTGCCAATTAAGACAGAAGATGTGACGTTTATAAGAGATTTCACCTTGTTTGAGACTTTGAAAAGAGGTGGAATGAAGTACTACGAGACTTTGGTCTGAACCATTCTGAGAGGTTTTGGTGCTGATTAAATGTTTGTGTCTCATGAAACAAACCTCAGATTGCGGAACAGGATCGTGAGACTTTTTTTGCTGCAGCGTAAATTGAAGCTGATGCACTTGCACAACAGTTGTGAACTTGAAATCTGTAAATATTAAAGAAGTTCAGCAATACAGTGTAAAACTGATAAAATGTTTAATCATAAAATTATTATGCACCTTAATGCATTTTGTTGAAACATCTGTTCAGGATTCATGTATGTGAGACAGAATCGGTGTTTTTAATCATTTGAAATTGGTGAAAGGGCTTCAGGGTAGTTGAAATAATAACATTGATGAAATGTTATTTGTATGCAGAAACATGCACATTTTACATTTTATCCCTTCATTTTTTTTTTTTTCTTTGACTTTAAATTTACTATCAATACAAAAGTTTCTAATTTTTTTTTTTTTTTGCTTTTTATGCAGTCCATTTAAATCACTTCGCTTAATTTCTGTAGTGTGATATTATTTAAATTATTAAGGTTACTTGCATTTAAAATCAAAGTTTTTATACAGATGTCAGTCTGATCGAATTATGAGTCAGGAAAGATGTTAAAAATTTCTAACTAGTCACACTGGAAAAGTGAAGGCTTACACTGAGGGATGCATCATCCTGTGCAGTGTGTTCATTGTGATGAATGTACAGTAGGTGGTCATGCAATGCAAAGAAAAAGAAGCATACTGTGCACAGTAAACACACTACATACTGCAGCGACAATCAGTAGTTTGGTGGTTCTGTTCTGAACAAAGTCACTCAATCAAAAATGTATTCTGACAGTAATTTTCTTCTGACATGGCTTCACAGCTTTCAGTTTAAGACAACGTGGTGATCCTGCGGTCACTTGTTTTAATCGTTGTCAGTTATTGCATGTAAAGATGACAGCTGAATGTTCCTATTTTTATTGATCCACTGAATAAATTAAAATCACCTTGATTTAAGAGTAAATCTGTTTTTGAATTCAGACCAGAACATAAGTTTTATACACAAATATAGAGTTTATCACTTTAATATTATTCTAATAGAAAACATTCATAATAAAGAATAAATACGTGTGTTTGATGCATAAAAACCCTTGTTAAAGGAATAGTTCACCCAAAAATGAAACTTTGCTGAAACTGTACTCACTCTCAGTCCATCCAAGATTAGGATGAGTTTTTATCTTTATGAGATTTGGAGAAATGCAGCATTGCATCAATGTCTCAGCAATGAATGTGAATGGGTGCCGTCAGAACGAGAGTCACAACAGCTGATAAAACATCACAATGACGTTAACTGATGGACGGGAGTGCTGTGGATTACTTGTGGATTATTGTTTTTATCAGCTGTTTGGACTCTCATTCTGACGGCACCCATTCACATCCATTGGTGAGCAAGTGATGCAATGCTACATTTCTCCAAATCTGATGAAGAAACAAACTCATCCTAATCTTGGATGGACTGAGAGTGAGAACATTTTCAGCAAAGTTTCATTTTTGGGTGAACTACTTCTTTAAAAAAAATCACAGTTGAAATGCAACAGAAGCACTCAAGAGTCTGACAGGCGTCTTTGATCAATGTTTTTAATCTTGTTTGATGTGGTTTGGAAATAAAAACATATTGAGCCAAATCCAGTAATTAAAGAATAAAATCCTCCACATTCAGATTCGGCCACATTCAAGCAGACATGCTCTTAAACACACACACACACACACACACACACACACACGGAGCCGAAAGCAGGAAGACGTGCTGCTCACACACTCACACAACAGCACCATCCAGAATAAGGCCCCGTTACTCAAAAAGAGCTCCAGAATATGTTCATTAACACAGGTCAGAATTAATGGATTTATAGTGTATGTGTTGTTTAAAACAGGTCAGAATTACTGGCTTTACAGTTGAGTGTCCGACTTCTGGTTACAGGCACATTTTAATATTCAAATAAAAGAAGTCACCTGGCACAGAGTTTAGCTTTAGGACATCAACACTCAACTATTGATTCCTTATAAAATAGACATTTTTGACTCTGTTTTTAAATAAACCTTTTATAAAATATGTTAAGGAAAAAAAAAAAGGTTGACAGAAGAGCAGCTTATTAAAAAGAGCTGTTCACATCGTCGTGACTAAAGTTCAACACACAATTAAATGCTGTCTGTCAAAACAAGAAAAGCATCAGTTTTCAAAATAAGAGTCTTTAGCGCTGCATCAGCATTAACATCCTCTTTGATTCGTTAAAAAAAAAGGAGCCAGGATGAAACTGTAAACTCCAACCGCAGCTCTCAGATCTCCCAAATGGATCAACAGGTAAATTAAGAACATGTTCCAGACCTGCTAGTACTAAACGAGTCCCCAGCACCGTTTCACAGGTTAGAACAAACTCCAGAACCCAGACCTGACGGAAAAACAAAAACACCGGTCAGTGATATTCCACAAACTCCTCCAGGCTTTTGGGAATCTGGTCCCGATACAAGATCCGATGCTGTCGCACGGCGCGAGCCGCCAGGCATTTCAGACTCATCTTCATCTGCGTCTTCAGAAGGATTTCAGACACCCCCGTTGTGCTCTTATCAAGCGGGGTCTTCTTCTGCTTGTTGGTCATGTCCGTATGCGCGCCGGCTTCCACGAGGCTGATGATGATGGCGTGGAGGGTCAGGAAGTCGCTGATGGGACGGTTGTACTGTACGATGAGGTGTAGCGGGCTGTTCCCTTCACGGTCCACGGCGTTCACCTGCGCGCCGCAGTCGATGAGCAGCTTGGTGACCTGCGCGTTAGGAAAGCTGCACACGTCGTTGGTGTGGAAGTCGTCCACCGGCGTACTAGAGCTCGCCGCTAGGTGCAAAAGCGACAGCCCCTCTCGGGATCGCGGATCGAGGCGTATCAAGTCGTAGATCTGTTTGTTTATCCGCGCTCGTTCCTCTTCGCTGCACTGCGTTTTCGTAGCGATGCAAACCAGGTAGAGGAACGTGAACACGTTGGATTCGTAGCTTTCGGTGGCCGCCGGCAACTCCGCATCCGAGGTGCTTCGCACGCGCGCCAAGCTGCGGCGGATCTCCAGGACGCTGGCTCGCAAGACGTGTTCGACGTCCGAGGCGCGGACCGGCTCCTTCAGGTGGACCATCTGAGAGAACACCTGCGCAAATCTCAAGAGGTCTTTATGTGTGCTGCGGTTTCCTCGTTGGCGCAGATGCAAGGCGTGCAGCCAGAGTTTGATGCACTGTTCGAACTCCATGTTGTCGGCGTAGACCGCGCCGCGATATATTATGGGATGCGACACGTCGATGTTATCCGCACCCAGAATCCGTTCGCGAATCATCAGGCCTTCCATGTGCAGAGCATCCCGGTCGTGCCGAACCGCCTCTAAGTCTTGCAAAGTCCTGCACTCTGCCCTCGCTCCGTAAGCCACGACAGGAGACGGCAACTCTTTGGCGATGACCCTCTCCGGATCGCGAAATCGCTCCAGCATGGCGAGGTACAAGTAGTGGTAGGTCTTAAGAATGTCGTAGTTCTCACGGTCGTTGGCGAACGATGCCCCAAGTAGTTCCAACGCTTCGATACGGCTATGCACGTCGCAATCCACGTGCGACAGCAGCAGCTCTACGACGTCCGCCTTGCAGCTCTCGGCTGCCACTTTCAGTGGCGTCATGCCGTGTCCGTTGACCACCATCGCCGCTTGGCATCGCACCAGCTCCTTCACGATATCCAGATGCCCGGCTTCTGCGGCGAAGTGCAGCGCGGTGGCCCCGCAGTGAGCTTTGGAGTTGGGATCCGCGCCCCGCTCCAGCAGGAAGTAAACAACGTCGGTGTGGCCCTTGTAGGCAGCGATCATCAGACAAGTGTTGCCGTACTTATTAGCGATGCTGATGTCGGCCTTGTGCTCCACGAGATAGCGTACGATGTCCAGCCGGCCGTCGAAGCAGGCAGCCCTGAGGGGGGTGGAGTTTGTGAGGGTGGTGTGATTCACTTTAGCGCTGTGCGAAACCAGCAAACGTACCACCTCGAAATGCCCAGCACCAGCTGCACACCACAGAGCCGTGGCGCCATCAATAATATACCTGTGAGAGAGAAACACACGTCAGCAGGGCTGTCGAGAAGGCTGAAAAACTACATTTGAATTTTTTTTTTTTACTTAAAAATGATACAAATTCAGATTGTATTCGAATTTGAAATGCATAATTTCAGTTAGGGTGAAGAAAATCTTCTGGCGTCTCTCCTGAGGCCACAAGGGGGCGCATCAAGCAAAATATTACTAACGCACGTTTATTCAAAGCATAACATGACTATCTGTGAAAAAAAGTGCATAGTGTTTAAAATAATGTTTATAAACCAATTATAATTAACTTGCTTAATACAAAGGGGCCGAAAGCCAATCACACAGAGTAGATTTTTCAGTTAAAAACACGAGTTGCACTGGGAATGGGATAAAAAAACCCGCCATAATTTTTTTTTTCAAAGTTGCACTTATATTAATTTCACATGGCTGTCTAAACATGCGGCTCTTTTGTTGCGTGAGGCGAGTGCAACAGCGATCGATGTCCTTCTAGATAATGCGCAAAATATGCATTCTGCGCGAACGGTTTGGTTTCAGTTTTGACCTAGGTGTCAAAAAAATATTTACTAGAATGCTCAAACCCGTCTTCACACGGCATATCTGAAATCTGAATATACTCAAGCATGGAGGAAAATCTTCAACGGATGATGACTTAAATGTAGGTCTGTTCCTCACTCAAAGCCTTAGATAGCACAAGACATCTGTTGAAGATCTCTTCATCTGGAAAACATCTGGATTAATTGTATGTATGTTTGTTACTCAATGAATTAGTTAGATAGAGAAATATGTTTGTTAATCATTACTCCAGCCTTCAGTGTCACATGTAACATCCAGTCTATCACATGATCATTTAGAAATCATTCTAATATTCTGATTTATTATGAGTGTTGGAGACAGTTCTGCTTTCTAATACATTTGATGAATAAAAGGTTAAAAAGAACTGCATTTATTCAAAAAAAAAAAAAAATTCTAATAATATATATTCTAATAATATATTTTCTTTACTATCACTTTTTTATCAATTTAACACATCCTTGCTGAATAAAAGTATTGATTTTATTTTAAAAAAAAAAGAATGAAAAAAAAATTACTGACCCCAAATTACTGACCAGTAGTGTATATTGTTATTACAAAATATTTATATTTATATTTACATTTTTTTTTTTTTTTTTACTTTTTATTCATCAAAGTATCCTAAAAAAGTATCACATGTTCTGAAAAAATATTAAGCAGCAGAACTGTTTCCAACTTTGATAATGAATCATCATATTAGAATGATTTCTAAAGGATCATGTGATAATGATCCTAAAAATTCAGCTTTGCATCACAGAAATAAATGATAATTTAAAGTATAATAAATTTAAAAACAATTATTTTAAATTGCAATAATATATCACAATATTACTTTTTTTTTCTGTATTTTTGATCAAATAAATGCAGGCTTGATGAGCAGAAGAAACTTCTTTCAAAAACATTAAAAATAGTAATGTTTCCAAACTTTTGACCTGTACTGTATCTGTACTATCAAGGTTAAATAAGATGCCTCTGTGTACAAACATCTGATAGACGTCTTTTAAATGTCAGTTTTCCATCATAAACATCTTAAAGACATCTTCTAAATGTCTGTTTAACATCATGATAGGAAACGTCTTGCAGATGTAATGCAGACGTCTCTGTGCTGTCAGGGTAGGAAACTGACATCTTAAAGACGTCTGTCAGATGTTTGTACACAGCAGATGCTGTCCAGTGATATTTGGATGTGAATGTGAATAACAAACAGCGCACCCGTCAAACCGGACCGTCCCGGTCTGCTCGGTGTCCACCTTGTAATGGTCCAGAAGCAGCCGGACCACCTTGTCGTGTCCGTTCCGGGCGGCGATGATGAGCGGCGTGGACCTCTGTCCGGCCTCCTGGGTCACGTACTCCAGCAGGTGTCGGGTCTGGACGCCGCAGTGGTTCAGGAGCAGGGCAGCCAGGGTCAGGACTCGCCCCTCACCGGCCGCTTTGTGAACATACCGGGCCAGGGACTCCAGCCGGGCCAGAGCCGGTACCTCCGCCATCTGTGTAAGATCCGGCCGCTGATCTCAGAACAGATCAGTCCGCCTCCCATCAACCCCCCCCCCCCTCTACAGATCATACATGAAGAGCTCCTACATCACAGCTCATCTATTACAGTACACTGGCTTATTAATATGAGCTACTAAAAAGGGAAGATGACATATACTGTAAGTGAAATAATAATAATAATCACAGACTCCTAGTGTTTAAATATGAATATCTACTCCTGACGTAATCAATGAGTTTGAGTCGGAATTCTCTTTCCTTCAGTTTTTCGCGTCGGTTTGATCCGGTTCAGACCCGCGATGACGCCCGAAGATCGCTCCAGCAGAACGAATCCGGATTCCGCCGGTATTTAATCTGAATTAATGCTCAAATCTGCGGTGAATATGTCGGTGTCTTTCACCTCTGGCTGTAACGACGACCGGAAATGAAGTCGGCAATAACAGGAAGTGCGACACTGGGATTACTGGACTGTCTTTTCGAAATAAAAGTCGGAAAAAATTAAATACCAATCCTTAAAAATAAAATATGACAGAGGAAACACGTATTCTCCATATATGATATAATATATAATGTAATGTAATACAATACAATATTATATTATGCTATATTATACTATAGAATTTAAGCGTTTGTTTAGAAGTCCTGCACACTGACAGAAGCCTGGATCTGTTACCAAAAAAAAAAAAAAAATGTAAAAAAAAATGTGTTTTTATATAAAAAAAATGTGATCTGAAAATATTTATACATCACTGTAAAGTATATGATATTGTTATAAAATATTTTTAATTGTAATTTTGAAAATAAAAAAAGTCCCAATATTAAAATCCCAATAAAATAAAATAAAAATATCAGAGTAACCATAGTTATAATATAATATGAAACATAATTTTATATTATTTAATAAGAAATATAAATATATCTAAGTATTAAATGTGTGTGTGTGTGTGTGTGTGTATAAATTAATATTAATTTATATAAAATATATATAAAATTAAATTAAATTATATTATATATTTAATGTAAATATAAAATAAAATATATATATAATTTTTAAATAGTATTTCTATTATATATTTAATGTGAGTATATTTGTATTATATTTATATTTTTTAATTGGTATTTTAAATGAGGTAATTTTTTGATTTATCCCAAATCATCATCACTGCACTTAGTTTAATTTGTTTCATTTGTTTTTAGGTCAGTAATTAGTGATTTGAACAAACCCCAACACCAAGTATTCAACTCGTCCCACTTCTATAGTGAATTATGCAACTAAAACATAAAAAAAAAAAAAAAAAATGTTACAAAATTGTCAATTGTTATTTGAAATTAAAATTAACTTTAACTGCAATAAATTAAAATATTCATTTTTAAAAACAGAAGTACTTTGTTTTATTTCAGTTAATAACTAATAACAATGTTACACACATCTACTAAAATACACATTAATATTTTATTATTTTTGGTAAGTTTTGCTTTTAACATAATTTATAAATTTTTTGTGAAAAAAAGTGTGATTTGACTTGTTAAATATAATTTACATGTTCAAAGATAATTATAAAGATGCTTATAAAGAAGCATGTCAAGCATTAGTTACATTTAGGGATTAAAGGTGACTTAAAAACTATAGCAACTGTATAGAAACGCCCTGGCAACCACCCTAGCATTACACTGTTATTCTAGTATTATTTACATATCAGAGTATAGTAGTATTTATCAATTTTACAGTAATGATATTTAGAATTCACTTTTTATTTTCTTTTTTTTTTTAGTAATTTAACTAAAAAAGTTTTTTAGTAATTTCATTTTTTTTTTTTATGTAATTTTTTTTTTTTTTTGGTTTTTTTATTTTATATATATATATATATATATATATATATATATATATATATATATATATATATATATATAATTTTGTTAAATGATTGACTTTTTTATTATATATATATTTTGTTTATTATATTTGTTTTTATGCAGAATTTATTAGTTGCCAATGCAAAAAAAAAATCATTTTTGTGTAAGTTTCTTAAATGTAAGTCTTTCATCTAATGTTTATATTTTACTATATCCCTGCTTAATCCCTGCTTAGTCTGGGTTATTATAGTTAATTAAAACTATTTAATTTTTAAAAAAAATTACATTTTAGTTAATTAAAACTAAAACTATTAAAAATTATATATTTTTTTTCATTTAGTTTATCTAAAATAACCAGAAAAAAAACTATATAGAAATACTAAAAATAAATAAATAAATGAAAACAAAAAGATTTACTAAAACTTTAAGTTAAATTAAAATGAAAATATAAAGATAAAAGCATTCAAAATATTAATGCAGATTGCAATAGTATCTCAATAATACTAAAATAACACTGACTTCAATTAGCAAAAGTGATTTTAATCATTTTAGTTATAAGTTTGCTTCAGTCTAGAGTAAGAGTTTATTTTATTGCACTTTATCTATTTGCATCTGTAGATTCCAAATGCAATGCATATCTTTATCTTTTCTGGATGTTTGCAGTATCACGGAGTAGCCTACTAAAAGTAATTACTTTAAAATATACACGATGTGACTGTCAATAAATAATAAATAAAGTGTATTATAGGTTGGGCTTATCAGTCCAGACATCGTCTCTACATAATCGGTTTATATGAATAATTCTACTGTTGTATCTTTACACTGTGTATTTTAAATATTCAGTGTTGACAGCATTTGCGAGATCAAATCAATGTTAAACAGGTTTGTGTTCTCTCAAGATTATGCTAAACTGAGTGTTTTTCTCTGATAAGTTAGATAAATTCAGATTTAAATCTTGAACACAACCCAAAATGCAATTTAATGTAGAGCCTGACAGATGAAGCATGGTTTAAACACAGAGATGCACGCTGCAGAAAAGTGAGGAAATCTTGACGCTCCTCCAGTGTGTCCTACTGTCTGGCTTTGATTCATGATAATGCTGTAATCTCGATTTCCTCTTAAACAGGTCGACTCAGTTTATGCCAAAACAAATCCTTCATTTGCGATTAAAGAGAGATTCTTTGCCAAACTGTATCCAATCCTTATCAGACAAAAAGCATTTTTATCTGTCATCTGGATACATTTCAAACAAACATGTGCTATGGTTTTACTTCAAAGTTGTGTTTCGGATGTCTGCACACTACACTTTCTGTGTACAGTAATATGTTTCTGTCTATCATTCAGAGTATGAAGAGTGTTTAACGTGCAGGATTTGGGCTGCAAGAGCTCGACAGACACATGCTGACTCATAAAATCGCTGTGGTATCTGTATCTGTTGGTCTGTTAAAGTAAAACAGTTTGAGAACTGCAAAATAATGTTTGCTTTCAAACTGTTTTCCTAAGCACCTCCCCTTTTGCTCCCCATATGTCAGTCAAACAGATAGCCCCGCCCCAAACTCACTCTAGAGTGCAGCTGGTCCCACCCACTTAAGGTTTTTCCCCAATAGGATTTGAAAAAGTCTTTGTTAAAGAGTTAAAATCCATGAATCAAATCAACCATCGACGAGGTGAATCACAACATTACAAACTTTGATTTGAAGCACAAAAGTTTTTGAAAACTTGATAGACTGTAAATTGGCTTTAATGAAGGAAAGAAATAAAATTCCATTTATTGCAAATGACATAATCAAAATATGATATTTTTAAAATGAAATTAAGCTATTTTCCGGTTTTATTAATGTGCAGCTGCTTTGAAACAATCCTTATTGTATAAAGTTCTACAAAAAAGTTATCGTTAAAAATCAATGCCCCGATGGAGAAAATGAATGGGATTTTTAGTTCTCGCTTGGTTGAATCAAGCAGCTCCTTGAAAATGATCAGTGACTGACTTACAGTGATTGTGAACATTGAAGTGAGATACTGGAGCTATCTGAACATCCAAACAAATGACTCGCATCAGTGTTTATTTACGTCCTATTAAACTTCCAAGCCCCAGGTAAAGTCAACAGTGTAAACTTTGCTTACTAAGTTAAATAAACTTGAAATCTGTAGGAGTGTGTGGATGAAACTCAACAATAACAACTGCAAACCTCAGTGCTCGGGACATCCAGATAAGGACTGTAAATGCAGAAAGATGGTTTATGAAGTCGCCTGGAAGAAAAACAGAGCACTGAAAGCCCCACGCTACACATTCACAGTGTTTTTAATTGAAGGAAGTGTCATTTGAGCTGACTTCACACGTGGTGCTGCTGATGAAATGAAGCGCTTCTTGACAAATGTGATGAAATGTACTAAATATAAACCCTCCGCTATTAATATAACTCTCAGCCTGTGAGACGTGATCATATGGCTTCTGTATCTGAAGCGCTTTGACTCTGCCTGTCCCAGATAAGAGCAGCGAGTTGGACTTCTCCACATTTCTTAAAAAAAAAAAAAACACAAGATGTAAAACTACATTACCCATAATGCATTGTGCAGTGTGCCATTCTAAGCCAGATGTGGGATATTCCTACTTTATATCTCTGATTTACAACAACAAAGTCGTTTCTATTGACCGATACTTGAAATATTAGTAGAGCTGGGTAGATTACTTATAAATTGTAATCTGATACAAAAATTACAGTTGGTAACATAATCCATTACATTATATATAATTGGACTACTTTTTTTGGTAACTTTTAGATTACTTTTGACCTAACTCATTTATCATATTGATATAAATAGGGTAATCTTGTCCCATATTGGCAAAGAATACAAAACGTAAGAAAATACATTGCATTTGTTGTAATTAACAACATGAAGTGCATTAAACATGCATCAAGGTTTCCCAAACTATAGGGCCAAACTATAAATAACATCACTTAAAATAAAACACGTACTAAAAATTTAATATTTCATCTGTTTACCTGCATGTCATGAGATCATTGACCAATTTCAGAGAACCCTGAACATGCAAATGTGATAATTATTAAAATATTTATTTTAAAATCTAAGGAGGTGCTTCAATTAAATGGTTAAAGAGGTTCTGATGACCAAAACATTTGGGAATTCCTGCATTACATGTAAAAAAGAAATTATGTGAATTTGCGTGTAAAGTGTAATTTATTGTAATTACAAGTAATTAATTTTTGGAATCTGATAACATAATCCAGATTACACCCTGCTTTGTCCATAAGTAAACAAAACCCGAAAAATGCTAGCATTGTCTTTGCAGTTTTTCGATAGTCTCAAAAGTCTTTGAATGTCATGTGAAATAGAAACTTTGGCTAAGTTATGCATTTTATTAGTGTTATCTAAAAGATATCACCATGCTTAATTAAATATTTGCATACATTTCCAGAAAATAAATCTGAATATGTTGAATGTTGAAATATTAAACTTAAAGGTTTTTATAGTAGGAATTTTAGATATCTCTTTTTATCACTAGGAATAAATTAGAAAATACTGTCAATATATGGGGGAAAAAACCTGTTATATAATTCAGTGTGAATGATGTATGAACAAACCCCTCTGCAAAAACCTTCAGAATATAGACAGAGATAAAACTGTAAACTTAGGTGTAATTAAGTGCTGCTGAAAGTAAGAAACAAACTCATTTTGAAAAAATTATCTTGAAAAATATGCATTGAAAATGAAATCTTCAGACGTAAATAGATATATCAGATGAATTATATATGAACAAACCCATCAGTAAAAACCTTCAGAATATAGACAGGAATAAAACTGTAAATTCTGGTGTATGTTAGTCATGCTGAATTAAAGAAAAAACTCATTTTGAGAAAATGTCCTTTAAATATATAACGAAATCTCCAGACACAAATAGATAAAGTTCAATAAAATAAAAATCATTCTGAATGATATATGAACAAACCCCTCTATAAAAACCATCAGAATACTGATAGGAATAAAACTGTTAAATTTGATGTATATAAGTGCTTCTGAAGTAGAGAAACAAACTCATTTTGAGAAAATTATCTTTAAAAACATGCATTGTATTTGAAATCTACAGACACAAACCGATAAAGTGTTATGAAATAAATATCTCAGATGAATTATATATGAATAAACCCATCAGTAAAAACCTTCAGAATATAGACAGTTTTGGAGTCTGTAAGCTCCTCATTTTGAGCAAAACTCATTTTGAGAAACAGTCCTTTAAAAATAGGCATTGTAATCGAAATCTAGAAGCAAATAGATAAAGTGCAAAAAATACACTTAAATGTGTATTATAGATGTTTTCTTTCCACTAGTCTGTGGAAAGAATTTAGTGAAATAATGCTGTACACTGTGTCAGTGTACGAGGTGCTGAGTGAAGTCAGCGTGGCGTAAGACGGACAAATTAACAAGCTTGCTGAACAAGCTTCAGGACTGCAATAAATCAGTATCAGCATGTCATTCCAGCTTAAAACCACAGATATGACAGCCTCTAAATCTTCCTAAAACAGCAAAAACTGAAATAACTACACAAGCATGACCATATTTAACTGATTAACCACCTGCCAGACTGCTTCAATCATTAACTAACAACCGTGGGATTGTTTTCAAAGTCGCCAGATGCATGTGACGTTTTTACTTAAAGGTTGATAGCTGGTTTAAAGTTGACTTTCCAAACTTTGTTTAATACAATTTAAGTAGTAAATATTTCAGATTATCGGTTTTGTGTTTGAAATTGCGATCACAGTGCCCTCTGGTGTTTATAGAGAGAATATTATTTTGCTCAGGTTGTGCCATATGGTATGAATCACATTTCTCAGAAATGACTTTTTAAATGACATGCTTTAAAAACAATAAATGTGTGCATGTGTGGGTCTCTAAATGCCCACTGCTCCTCTCTCTGTGTAAAAACACGTTTAAGCAATTTATTATAACCCATAAAAAGCAAGAACTGAAAGCAAACTCTGTTGTTTTGTGAACCAAACCGGCTTTGCATCATGAAGCTCATAAATTCCCCTGTTGTCGTGTTATTGTTTGCACGGCTTTATGTGTCTGTGTTGAGATAATAAACTGAAGTAAAGCTGTTGAGGTAGATTTACTCCCTAAACCACAGACCTGCTGTCAAATGTTAATAAGATGGAATAACAATAAAACTTTGTAATTGTGTTTATGAGGAAAACAAACATTGGTATGATAAGACAGGACTTTATTATGCCCTTCAAATGGACAACATAATAACACTGTTTACATTCATTTCCTTTCGGACCATCACCTTCACATGGTTGAGGTCACTGACACAGCTTTATTACACTTCAAATGAGCAATACATTTTAATTATTTCAGAATTTCCAGGCAATAGATTCAAACAACAGAAAGGAGGCTGGAAACCAGATATGAATACTGTAGCAGTTTCAAGTTGCTGCTTTAAAAAACTCTGTATTTACAGTGTGATCATTAATGAAATGATTTCAATCTTAGGAATTATTTATTCTTTTATTCTTAAATTTCATGATAGGTAAAAATTGATAGCCTGAATGCACTGTAAGTCGCTTTGGATAAAAGCTTCTGCTAAATGCATAAATTTAAATTTAAATTAAATTTTTAAATTTAAATTTAAATGTAACGAATTAAGTGTAAATAAAAATTAAAAGATGGGGTTGGTCAAAATATTTATAAATAAATATTTCAAAGAGGTATAAATAAATCTTAATATTATATGTAGAGATTTATATAGAATGACATATATATATATATATATATTTACTTTTTTTTACTGTTTTACCATTTAAAAATGTATAAGCAATTGTAGTGATTAAATGCACTTCTTTCTAGTTAATTTATTATTGTTTAAAATTTTAATGCAATAATATTTTACCCTAAACATATAAAAGAGAAAAAATTAGGCTGACCAAATATTTATAATAAATAATTCTCAAATATGTATGTGTGTGTGTGTTAATATAATTTTTATGATAATTGCATGTATAAACATTAATGATGATTCAAAATTTTTATTTTTAATGCAATTATTTCCTCCAAACATGAGTAAAAATGGAAAATATCAAAATTGCATTGCAGTTAAGCTCAATGTTTTATGTCGATAGGCTGTACATCCAGGTCTGCTTCAATGCACACGTTTACACGGAATAAAACCACTCTTTAAGATTCAGAAATCTGGACAGAAGCGTTAAAAAGCACTGTGGCTTGCAGCGGACTCATGGTTCGCAAAAAACAAGATGACACGAACGTTTAAGGATGAAACATCTTGAAACATCACTTAGAATAATAAAAATAGTCGAATGACATCCCTGTAGAGTTTTGTAAAAGTTCCCTTTGTCCTCCTCCAGTACTGTGACTCAAGGAAACAGCGCGCTTTTACGCACGGTTTTGCGCGTCTACCTCTGAATGGCGCAGTCCGTGGACGGTAACGCGTCGGTTTGCCCGTTCACCACCGACAGTCTGTACTCCTCGGTCTCCATCACGTTCAGAGGGATCGCCGCCTGGCTGTCGTCGCGCTCCTTCGCGGTGCCCGAGAACGGGCGGATCTGACAGCTGTTGGCGATCGCGGGCGACGAAATCCTCCAGAAGAAGTCCTTCAGCATTTTCCTGAACTCTCTACGCATGAGGCAGTACAGGATCGGATTCCAGCAGCTGTTCGAGTGCGCCAGGCAAATGGTGACCGGGAACACGTACGCGTGGAGCGTGTAGTAGATTTTGTCCCAGTGGATCACGTTAAACTTGACCAGGACTCCCCAGAAGGTGATGGCGTGGTTGGGCAGCCAGCATATGAAGTAGGACAAGACCACGATCGTGATGGATTTGGTGACTCTGGACCTGCGCTTGGGGAGGTTGTTGTTCATGCTCCGCAGGCGAATGAGGCGCAAGAGGAGAAGGTAACACACGACGATGATGAGCATCGGAAACACGAAAGCCACCAGAATCTTTTGCAGGTGATAGAGAGCGTGCCAGTGCTGGCCGTTGGGGAAGCGCAGCAGACACAGCTTGACGCCGCTGATCGAGCTCACCGTGGAGAAGATCGCCGTGGGAACCGACGCCACGGTGGCCAGGAGCCACAGGAGCGCGCTGACCAGCTTCACCGAGCAGCGCTTGTTGCGCGTTCGGTCCTTGAGCGCGGACGCAACAGACCAGTAGCGCGTCACACTCATGGCGGTGAGGAAGAACGCGCTCGCGTACACGTTCATCACGGTCACCGTGACCAACACCTTGCACATGACGTGTCCGAACGGCCAGGTGAAGTCGAGCGCCATGTCCACGGCCCAGAAGGGCAGCGTGAGGACGAACTGGAAGTCCGTGACCGCCAGGTTCATGATCAAGTAGTTGATCGTGGACTTCTTCCTCCCCCGCCGGACTTTCATGAGAAAGAAAACCAGCAGGTTGCCCACCAGACCCACCGCGCACAACACCGAGTACACGATGGAGGTCATGACGCGCAGCCCCAGCGTGCCGTCCGCGGCCAAGTCGATGTCCTCCAGGTTGCTGAAGCGGTTCAGCTCGTACGCGGAGCCGTTCGCGGAGCTCTGGTTCTGGAATTCCGACATCCTGTCCAGCTGGGCGTCAGGTGCCCGGTGCAGCCCGGGTCTGTGGAGGGCTTGCATCACCTCGCGGAGTCGAGGGAGGGAACACTTGGAGAGCGGACACAGCGATGAGGCTGGAGGCTCCTGCGCTATGACGGTGCCGCCGCTGATGCTGGAGCGGACGCGCCGCGGGGGGCTTTATGAAACCTGCGCCATCTGACGCGCCGCCCACAGAGGAGACGCTCCACCCTCTAGACATGTGTGACCCGTGCTGTGTCTTAAGGAAACATTTGGGGAACTGTTGGGGAAAAACATCTGATGTGTAACATTATATTAGATCCGTGGAGTATAGTAGCTAATCCAAATTAATACATACAGGCCGTTTTTGCATTTGATGATGATTATTATTTTGTGTTACTTGAATGCTTTTGATTAGATGTAAAATTAAAACGATAATGCACTGTTTTGCATTTTCTTTTATTCTATTGTTTTGTTTTGTTTGCATCTGTTCTTATTTATAATAACAACGATAAAATAAAAATAGCTATATTGTGATTATTAATATAGTTATTATTATTAAGAAAATAACTGGAGGAAAAGATGCAACGTTGCAGGGGAGTTTGCTTTGGAACCTGGATTTTTCTCAAAATTGACTTTTCAACAAATCATACATCATTCTGAAGGTCTTTTAATGGAGAATGTGAACATAAAAATAACTCATTTTTGAAAATGTGCTCATTGTGTGTTATTTTTTTGTTTTTTTATATATGTTATATATATTGTTGTGTGTCTTAAACACTAACACTTAAATCTGTATATTTTACAGTGTAAATTATTTATGGAATCTTCTATTAGTCATAATTAACACTTAAATGTAGAGCATTGCGTTACGAAGCGCAAGGTTGGGGGTTCGATTCCCCGGGAACACATGATAGGTAAAAATAGATAGCCTGCATGCACTGTAACTCGCTTTGGATAAAAGCGTCTGCTAAATGTATAAATTTAATTTAAATATAAATATGACAAAATATATAATAAAATTTAAACATGAATAAAGAAATAAAGTGGCAGTGAACCAGTCTCAGAAACATAAAACATTTTAGACTCCTTGCCATTATATAAATAATTTATTAAATATTAATCATATTGGCCACAGCTACAAATTGTGTATCACAGAAATATGCAGCAGGACCAAAAACAATGGAAATAAATAAATGAATATATAAATAATGAAATAAGTAAACTGACTGCATGGGGCTCTGCAAAATGGTCTTTAAGGACTTTTCTCAAAGTATCTAAAATTAGAAAGAAAATGAAATAGAAATAAATGTGTGGGAATTAAAGCAGGAAAAAAAAATGTCATCATCACATTGTATATTTTATTTAAGTTATCAAATATCAATGCAACCAAAATAGAAATAAATACATACAAAAATAAATAAAACTGGATTTACATTTTTTAATCTTACATCCTTCATATAATTATGGCTACACCCACTAATTTTGCATCACAGAATTAGGAAGGACTAAAAACAAAGGAAATAAATAAATGAATAAATAATTATATTAATAAATATATATTATATTATTAATTTATTTATTGTAGAATAGAGTTTGGGGCATTTAGATTTGCATATTAATATAGCTAAATATATTGGCCACGTCTCCAATCATGTACCACAGAATTATGGAGGACCAAGCTTAAAAGAGAAAATAATAATAATATATATTTAAATGTATGCATTTAGCAGACGCTTTTATCCAAAGCGACTTACAGTGCATTCAGGCTATGAATTTTTAGCTATCATGTGTTCTCGGGGATCGAACCCCCAACCTTGCGCTTGGTAATGCAAAGCTCTACCACTTGAGCTACAGGAGCACTGTGTGTGTGTGTGTGTGTGTGTGTGTTGTGTGTGTGTGTGTGTGTGTGTGTGTGTGTGTGTGTGTGTGTGTGTGTGTGTGTGTGTGTGTGTGTGTGTGTGTGTGTGTGTGTGTGTGTGTGTGGTGTGTGTGTGTGTGTGTGTGTGTGTGTATATATATATAAAATTATATATTCATTTAACTGAAAAAATAAATAAAACAGAACACAAAGTTTGGATTTGGGGTTTTGAAGGTCTTTTTACATCTTTGATTTTTATTAAATATTAATATAATCATATTGTGATGGTTCTCACAAACAGTTTTTGTCTTCTCCAGATGTTCACTGATGGACTGGAGTGCTGTGGATTACTTGTGGATTATTGTGATGTTTTTATCAGCTGTTTGGACTCTCATTCTGACGGCACCCATTCACATCCATTGCTTAATTTAATAGCATACAAGGCAAAATAAATTGTGCTTGAGTCTCTCGTACATTTTAAATAGGTCATGAGCACTAATGTCGCTATATTAGGGGCCATAAACTGCTTGTGCATGTACGGATTTCAATGT
>NC_056596.1:784180-846680 GCF_018340385.1 Cyprinus carpio
CCAGCATCACAAAGCCCTGCCTGAGTGAATGACACGTGACACGTCTTTTGTGCATCTGAGAGTCAGATTGGAGATCATTAGCTCGAGTGTGAACGTGGAGTGTGTTTTGTGATTATTAGATTGAGTTTGGAGTTAGTTAGATGTAGTGTGTGTTTTGTGATGTTTCCTTGATTTGTGATACTGTTTTGGGTATATGGATATAAATTGTCCTTATCAGCATTACAAAGGGTATTGCTGCATACAGCAAAAAAAAAATAAAAAATCTTTGTATACATACATAGATGTGTGTGTGTGTGTGTGTGTGTGTGTGTGTGTGTGTGTGTGTGTGTGTGTGTGTGTGTGTGTGTGTGTGTGTGTGTGTGTGCGTGTGTGTAAAAATGGCCAAAAATAAATATGTATTCTATATATTTAAACCCAGGAAAACATTAACATCAGGGTTTAAAAAATAAATAAATAAATGTTAATTGAAATAAAATATAAAGTCTAAAGTCTTATTGTATTTTCCAAGGCAAAATTTCTCATTTTTGTTTAGTGTAACTTGACATACTAAATTAACTAAAACTGAAACAGAAAGAAAGATAAATAAAAACTATATAGAAATATTTAAAAACATTGAAAAAGAAAAAAAAAGTCAAAAACAACAAAATTACTTATACTTTAAAATCAACATGAAAGTAGAAAATTTAAAAGCAAAATCTCATTTTAGATATTTAATAAATAGTGTCTCATTGATGCTAAAATAACACTGAATATGTCACATTTGAGGAAAAACATCTATAATGTGTAAACGTTTAACACATAAATGTATCATTTCAGTGGGAGGAAAATACAGCTGTCAGTGTGTCTTGTGTTTCCCTCCCTCTTGTGACCATATTTGGATTTCCTGTTCCTGTCCTTGTTTAGTTCTAATCATTAGGTTATTAGTCCCCAGGTGTGTGTCTTTAGAATATATTCTTTAGCCCATAGCTGTACATTGATATTCAAATCAAGTAAATTTGTGTGACTGGCAGTACATTAAAATGCTCTATCATAGGCGTTTCTTTACAAAAACAACTGTGGTATCAAACTACAACAAGCTGTCCGATTGCTCATTTTGGAGAATGGAGTGGTTGACTGACCTCTCCTCCAGCACCTGCAGAATAACGTGTCTTATCTCCCCCCCGCAGGCATCTGAACACACACCTCCAAACACAAGAGTCCCAGTCTGAGCAGGAGGAACCATTCAGGTTACAGAGGGATGAGCGACAAGCGTGAAATGAGCTTTTTGCCTCTTACTTCCTCTCTGTCTGCCCAGAACACTAGAGACTCTGATAGATTCACTTCAGTTTCAGTGTGAAGAGCAGATGTTTGGTGATGGTCTGTTGATGTTTGTCTGAAATGCTGAATATTCATGCAGGCACTTCTTAAGGTCGAACTTATGCATTGTTGCATTGAGAAATGTGTTAGACAGCCACTCACATCAATGCAAGTACATTTTGCATTCTCAGTACTGCCACAAGAGTCATTCAAATAAAGGTCACAAATAGTAATTATGCAAATAAAATCACTTAATTAAGTTTGAGTGATGCAAAGTAAATGTATGCAACTTCTGCAAAATAGTCAGAAATTTTCAAAACAATTTTGGCCTTACATATTCAACGCTTTTTTTTAAATAAAGTCATAAAAATAAAGATTGTAAATTGTAATTTTGCAAATAAAAGTAAATGATACAATGTAAATATATCCAACTAATGCAAAAAAATCCTACATTTTCAAAACAAAACTGGCATCACATTCACTTTTAAAAAAATAATAAAGACTGCAAATTGTACATTATGCAGATTAAAGAACTTAATTGAGCATATGATACTAAGTACATGTATTCAACTATTGCATAATACTAAACATTTTTTAAATAATTTTAATGATACAAAAAAAAAAAACATTAAACTTCTGATAAATACATTTTTGGCCTAATATTATTCAAAAGCTCCCTTTCTGACAGAAACCATTAAAATATTCAGAAAGCTGTATCGTTATGACAACCATGAGACATCAGCAAATGATTTTTATCAAGACCTATTCAATCCTGTGACCCTGTGTAAGATAAAGCAGGTATAGAGGATGGATGGAACCTGATGAACAACTTTAAAACTTTGGGTTTGATTCCCAGTGAATGCCATTAAAATATTCAGAAACCATTCAATGCAAGTTGCTTTGAATTAAATGTCAAATATTAATGCATAGAGGTCATTTAGATACAGAACTCTTAAATGGTACATTGTTAGTCTCTTTCACAAGAGTCAACACATCGTGATCTCTCAGCACATATTGGAAGAGATTGTAAAATGCCTTAAGGCTCAGAGAGAATGGAAATGGTAACTAAAAACTGAAACTGGCCTTTTACAGTGGACTGATATTACAAAGGGACGTCATTAATAACACTACAGAACTGTTAAAGTGATCAGTTTGGCCCCTTTAATGCAGTTTTTAAATCTCAGATTGGTGTTCATGTTTTTTATTTTTAATTCTAAAATCACATATATTCTACAGCACGGATGAAGATCTGTGGTTTGATTGGTGCTGTGGCCTGGTGGTGATCAGATGAGCCTCATTTGCATTGCTAAACAGCATACAGGTGAATGTCAGTAACGATCCTTGATTACCGCAGCCATGCTGACCTTTCACCACCAACAAAATATGTGCTGCACGATCAGAGTGCATCGTGTGAGACTGACTGTGCTGATGTCCCTGAAGGTCAAACACTTAACCTCGCCGTCGCTGAAGTGTGGAACTGTGCAAATGAAATCGAAGAGTTTGAGGAGTTAGAACATTCACAAGCTCAGATGAGAGCACTCATCACTGAGTAGTGTTCAAGGTTAAAATATGTTCCTTAAAATCTGAAAATATATATTTTTATATTAAAATATATAAGTAAATTTTCAAAAATAAATATTTATGTATGTATATTAAAACACAGTACAGAGTTTTACATTTACAAAAAAAAAAAAAAAAAAAAAAAAAATTAATTAATGCATAATTTGTGAAATGATGATCTGCTCGTCTTATTAATAGTCATGTTTTCAGATCTCTGGTCTCAGACAAGGAGATGAACCTTCAATGTCCTTCACCGATCATCATTTCAAGTGTGGTCTGACGTGACCGAAAGATCATATCTGAGCGGGTGAGTCGTTTCTTTACTTTCTGTCAATTTCACGTAAATACACAGAAAGAGGAGTCTTTACCTCTTCATCACTTCGTAAAAATCACAACTCGGTGGCCTTTCCTGAATGAATCTGTGTTTAATGAATTAGTTGAACGAATGATTCAATGATAAACTCATTTGTTGCATTCCTGAGTGAATCAGTGTTTTTAAATGAATCGTTTGAGTGAGTGATTCTATGACTCATTCATAAATACAGTCACTTAGTTCCTGATGGAGTCTGTGTATATTAATGAATTGGTTGAGTGAACAATTCAGTGATTCACTTAAAGATAGCTGCTGAATTCAGAACTGCATGCTAGTTTACTACTCTTACTATTTTTAGCATCTATTTCTATGCCAAAAATAGTAATATAGTATGCTAATATGCGGTTTCTATTATGCATGCAACTTGTTTATTTATCAGCTAAATTAGAGTTTTTAAACGAATCGGTTGAATGAATGAACAGATCAGTGACTCTTAAAGACTGTCATGTTGCGCCACCTATTGGTGTATCAATGTAACTTGCTTAATTCAGTGACTCACTCATAAAGACATCAACTTTTGTCACACATGTTTTTGACTGAATCTGTTGAATGAATGAACGAATCAATGACTCAAAGGCTGTCATGTTGTGCCATCTACTGGTGTATTGATGTAACTTGCTTAATTCAATGACTTGCTAATTAAGAGATCGACTTGTTTCGTTCTTGAATGAATCAGTGTTTTAAAACTAATTGGAGTGAGTGATTCTTTGACTCATTCATATACACATTCACTCACTTCCTGAAAGAATCTGTTTGTATGAATAAACTGGTTGAGTGAACGATTCAGTGATTTGCTTAAACACAGCAGCTTTTTTCATTCATGAATTAATGATCTTATTTAAATGAATCGTTTGAATGAATGAGCAAACAATTCAATGACTCACTCATAAAAAACAGCCACTTGTTTCGTACCCGTTTTTGACTGAATCAGTTGAATGAATCAATGACTCAAAGGCTGACATGTCTCGCCACCTACTGGTGTAACAATGTAACTCAAGAGAATTCATTCCATTTTTAGATGACATCAGACACTGTGAAAAACAAACATACATAGTTTTATCCAATTTCTTCTTGATTATAGCACATCATAGCCCACAGTCTCCTGAATAAAGCATGGTGCATATTAAAGAATGAAAAGAAAACCAATAGCTGAGCTGTTTTTGAATAGACCGGACATGTAAGTGGTTTTTGTAGAGTTATACATGAGGGGAGCCTTATGAGACCAGCGTTCATTCCCTTTGTTCACAGTCCATCAGTCTGATCATTCTCTCTCTTACATGCACACAATCTCATTTCTTAATTTCTCTGTGCTGTCCATCAGCGCATGCCAGGCTTTGATTAATATCTAATGATATTTCCTGAATTTTCTACAGGAAATTTCCTCACCTTTAATGACGGAAATGAAATCTAATTTCTGAAGATGAAACACTTTTATATTCATACGGTCTCAGTTAACCAATGCGATCTAATTTGACTAGGTTTCTATGTCACTGAGCAAGTATGAAATCCATGTGTCAGCTGAAATGCAAAAGGAATCGAAAGTATACATCAAAACAGCAGGAAAACGACAAATCAAGGCCAGTATTCCAGTGAGTAGCTCTTCGTCTCTCTCTCTCAGACAGCAGGCGTCAATCAGTGTTTCTTCCCTCATCACTGCGTCTCGTTATAGCTTGCAGATTTCCCATGGAAAACTAATTAATGCACTAATATGGCACTAATAAGCCCTTGCTGCGTCTCCTGTTTACATGTGCTTAGCGCAGACAAACGCCTTTTTAATCAAATTGAACTGCTCCATTAGATTAGAGAACAACCGGTGGTCCCCATGATGATCTTACAGGTGATAGCTAACTAGTCAGTGCCTATAGTAGAAGTTTAGTGGGTAATACTAGTCTAGTTGACTAGTTTAAACCTCTGGGTAGTTCTGATAGATTGAGTAGGACAGAAAAAACACAAATAGGAGATTTACATCATTAACACAAGCATTTTCAGCATTATCATAATCAGTACTTACCTAAAATATATGATCTGCATGTCATCTGCCCCCTAGTGGGTGGATCACATGTTATTTTTGGGGTTTTGTTTTTTTTTGTGTGTGTGTGTCTGTGTTTTTTTTTTTGAATATCCATTGATAGCAGGATTTTTTTTATTGTTATTGATATTTTTTAAAATGAATATTTTTGATGTTTCAAAGCTTATTTCTACTTAATATTTGACACAAATTGTGGAAAATATCTTAACAAATACAATACAGCAGATATATTTACTGTAGTAACATTTAACGGTGTAATATACAATAAACATAATTTAATCATCAAATCAGTTAATTATTAGTAAATGAATAATGAATTAAAACATTATTTTAGTAAATATATATTAGTTATATATATATATATATATAGAGAGAGAGTGAGAATTTATGTATTTTAGGAGCTTTTAAAATAATTTTACAAATGTAATAAATGTAACTGTCTAAAATGCTAAAACAAAAATGTAAAATATAAAACTAAACTGTACAAAAAATTCTAAGTTGTAAATAAAGATTATTGGAGTATGTTTTACAAGTACTATTTAAGTCAAAATTTCACTTAATTCAATGTGTTGCTGTTTTTTTTAAATTGTCAGTGAAATAAATTTCCAATTTCTGAGTGAAAGTTGTTTCTACGCCAATTTATTTTCAGCATATGTATAAAAAACATATAAACTAAAACTAGAATTTACTGAACAACAAAAATTAAACTGAAAATAGCAAACATCTTGCAAAAAAAACAAAAACAAAAAAAAAACTAAATTAGGAATATGAAACTACAAACCCGATTCCAAAAAAGTTGGGACACTGTACAAATTGTGAGTAAAAAAGGAATGGAATAATTTACAAACCTCATAAACTTATATTTTATTCACAATAGAATATAGATAACATATCAAATGTTGAAAGTGAGACATTTTGAAATGTCATGCTAAATATTGGCTCATTTTGGATTTCATGAAAGCTACACATTCCAAAAAAGTTGGGACAGGTAGCAATAAGAGGCCGGAAAAGTTCAATGTACATATAAGGAACAGCTGGAGGAGCAATTTGCAACTTATTAGGTCAATTGGCAAAATGATTGGGTATAAAAAAGAGCCTCTCAGAGTGTCAGTGTCTCTCAGGAGTCAAGATGGGCAGAGGATCACCAATTCCCCCAATGCTGCGGCGAAAAATAGTGGAGCAATATCAGAAAGAAGTTTCTCTGAGAAAAATTGCAAAGAGTTTGAAGTTATCATCATCTACAGTGCATAATATCATCCAGAGAATCTGGAACAATCTCTGTGCGTAAGGGTCAAGGCCGGAAACCCATACTGGATGCCCGTGATCTTCGGGCCCTTAGACGGCACTGCATCACATACAGGAATGCTACTGTAATGGAAATCACAACATGGGCTCAGGAATACTTCCAGAAAACACTGACGGTGAACACAATCCACCGTGCCATTCGCCGCTGCCCGCTAAAACTCTATAGGCCAAAAAAGAAGCCATATCTAAACATGATCCAGAAGCGCAGGTGTTTTCTCTGGGCCAAGGCTCATTTAAAATGGACTGTGACAAAGTGGAAAACTGTTCTGTGGTCAGACGAATCAAAATTTGAAGTTCTTTTTGGAAAACTGGGAAGCCATGTCATTCGGACTAAAGAGGACAAGGACAACCCAAGTTGTTATCAGCGCTCAGTTCAGAAGCCTGCATCTCTGATGGTATGGGGTTGCATGAGTGCGTGTGGCATGGGCAGCTTATACATCTGGAAAGGCACCATCAATGCTGAAACAAGGACAACAGTTCTGGAAGAACATCATGCTCCCATCCAGACGTCGTCTCTTTCAGGGAAGACCTTGCATTTTCCAACATTACAATGCCAGACCACATACTGCATCAATTACAACATCATGGGCTGCGTAGAAGAAGGATCCGGGTACTGAAATGGCCAGCCTGCAGTCCAGATCTTTCACCATAGAAAACATTTTGGTGCATCATAAAGAGGAAGATGCGACAAAGAAGACCTAAGACAGTTGAGCAACTAGAAGCCTGTATTAGACAAGAATGGGACAACACATTCCTATTCCTAAACTTGAGCAAACTTGTCTCCTCAGTCCCCAGACGTTGGCAGACTGTTATAAAGAAGAGGGGATGCCACACAGTGGTAAACATGGCCTTGTCCCAACTTTTTTGAAATGTGTTGATGCCATAAAATTTAAAATCAACTTATTTTCCCTTTAAAATTATACATTTTCTCAGTTTAAAAATTTGATATGTCATCTATGTTGTATTCTGAATAAAATATTGAAATTTGAAACTTCCACATCATTGCATTCTGTTTTTATTCACAATTTAAACAGTGTCCCAACTTTTTTGGAATCGGGTTTGTAAATTTGGAATAGGAAAATAAAATCTAAAATCTCTCTGAATAATGAAGTGAATGTTTTGTTCTCGAGCTCGTTTAGCCGTGTCTCACTAGCATGTGGCATGTGTCCAGGCGTGTTGGAGGATGCTGAGGGTGCGTGACCGCTGCCAAACAGATTTCATCATCCCGTACCCTGCTGGTAAACTCTCTCGCTGTCTCCATGCAAGAGAAACTCTGAATTCCTTCAGCTAATCTCACGTCTGGATGCAGCTGTGTTTCTGCGCCGCCGGAGAACAAACTCTCGAGTCCCTGCAGGACCAGACACTTGCTATTCTTACGTTTCTAAGTGGAGGGAAATGTCATTTTAAATTAAATAAAGGTTCGTAAACTGTTTTTCTTTTTTTTTTCTTTTTTTTTTTCACTGCAGTGTCAAAGAGCTTTTCAGTGAACAGTTTCTTAAGGAACCTTTTTTTTTTTTTTTTTTAAATCTTTAAAGATCTTTTTAATAATTTAAAATAACCTTTTCTTTTTTTTCTTAGTGTAAAGCATGCTTTAATCATCTAAATAAACTTTTTCCACTATAAACAACCTTATGTTCAATGGGAAGTTTCCATGGATTTTGAAGGTTCTTCATGGAGCATCAATTACAATTCAGAACCTTTATTATTAAAAGTTTATCCACTGTAAAGAACCTTTTGTGGAATGGAAAGCTTCCATGAATGATAAAGGTTAACCATTGAAGCCACTCTTTATTTTTAGGAGCGTATCAATAAGAATAAATGCTTGGTTGAGTAAAACGATGCTTAGTTGGTTTATTAGTGGTATTTGCTAAGGCAAATGGTCATATTTTGTGCTACAGACATGAATTATTCTTCAAATCGTGCCAACATGCATAATGAATCATTCCTAATGGTTGAGTAAAACGATGCTTAGATTTTAAAGGGAATATGTGTTTCAGTAGTGATGATGACACATTTTTATGTATTTTGTGTTTTATTAGTGATGTATATATGTCAAGCTTTCTTCAGCCTGTGTGTCACTCATTCCCTTTAAATTTTACATATGCTGGCCACAACAGAAAACAAGTTAGGAGGGTCTGAGAAGCAGCAGATATTCATTTTTTCCTCTTCTAGACTAAAACAACAGGCTTCCAGGAAGGTGAATTATTCTTTCTTGTCGAGGGAGGCTTTTTTTCTGTTTTTTATTAAGGTAAGTTTTTTCTTTGTGGTTTAGTTTTTTTTTGTTGTGGAGGGGGGCTTTCTGTTATAGGCCTACTCATGCATTTCTAAGACTCAGGTTTTATTTTAGAAACTGCATAGACAATCAAAACCGGTCTGGTTAAAAAACCCTTTCTATGTCTCACCTCGCTCTCTCTGATGGCCAGATCTGAAAGCAACTCTCGTTCAAATGGGGCTGTTTTCTCATTTGGCGTCTAAATGTCATAGCAGGTTTAGATTGCACTGATGACCATCATTTTTTGTGATAAAATGCACGTTTGGCCTCTCTTATCTCTGGTTCAGCTCAAACCGTGTGTCAATATTGGCACCGATAACACATTTGTATATAATATAACAGCTCGCAAAAGAGTGTGAAATGCGTATATCTGGCAAGCAGTTTATCAGATGTGTGATAGCGCATAATAATGGACCTCTGCTTTGTTGCGAAGCCTGATTGATTTCCCAGGGATTGCTCGCTTAACTGTTTTGTGAGCTTCATGCCAAATCCGTTTAGTTCTGTTTGGCTTCCTGTTTATGAGCGACTCGCATTCATAACGGCCGGTGTTTTAATCTGATATTGGGTTTTTAAAGATCGCTGCTTTTTTTTTCTTTTCTCTGCTAAAGTGAATTAGTTTGGTGGTGCTGAGTCTAAGGCTGCTTAATGCAGTTACGACAACCAGATGCGGGAAATTAGCCTGTGTTTGTGAGGATGCCTAAGTGTCATGGTTTGCTTTGAGATCATTTATTTGTATATAAAATCAATTACTGAAGAAAGAAGGGGGGAATAAAAAACATGAAAACAAACATTCTGTACTAGCGTTTCGTTAAACTGACATTAACCTTTTAAAAACAAATGGATATTTAATCTGTTATTTAAGATATAAGAGGTGATTGAGAGAAGAAAAGTTCTGTATTAAATGTCAAGTGTGAACAATGCTGTAAAATGACTTTCTTCTTTCAGACGAATACAATCAGAGTTATATTTAAAAATGTTCTGGCTCTTCCAACTTTTATAATGGCAGTGAATGGGTGTTATTTTTCAGTAGTCCAAAAGACATCCAATAAAGGGCATCCATCCATCATAAAAAGTGCCTCACACGGCTCCGGGGTGAATAAATGCCTCCTGTAGCGAATCAGTGTTTTTTTTTTTTTAAGAAACATATCCATATTTAAAACTTTATAAACAGTATCCTCTAGCTTGCGTTAACTGTCGTATGAGCGTTCATTCAGGCGGAAAACGTAGGGTAATCTTCCGACGAACGCGGGAGCGCAGCGGAGGGAGCAAAACAAAACACTGGTCACGGATTAGAAGTATAAAACAAAGATTTATAAAGAAAAATGGGAGGATTTCGATATAAGCCAAGAGGAGACTGATTTTTCTTTGCTAAAGTAAGGAACTTTGCTTTCTTTGCTCCTGTAAACAAGCATTGGTTCTCACGAGACTAGCATATTCTCACCGGAGTTTATGCTGCGCACATGCCATCTGCTGGAATGAACGTGTTTAATAAAAAATAAAAAAAACAGTTTAATAAAACTCTGATTGGATTTTTCTGAAAGAATAAAGAGGAATAAAAAAAAAGTTCTTTAAATAAATTCTAATTATAATTCATATAGACATTAAAATATTATTAAAAATATTAAATTATTAAATGTTTTTTTCATTCATTGTGACAATTTTTCTAAGAATCACATAATTTAGCAATCTGGATTCAATTTAATCTGTCAGTTCATTTTAGCATGTCTATAAACAGTTGACATGTAAATCGTCTCATTAGTGACAAGCCACACCATGTTTTTATGAACTAATCAATTCAATTTGCCATTTCTGCACTAATGTTTTTAAAGAAATAGTTCACCCCAAAATGAAAATGGTGAAATGTCTTCAGAAATGTAGCGTTGCTCGCAATGGATGTGAATGGGTGCCGTCAGAATGAGAGTCAAAACAGCTGATAAAAACATCACAATAATCCACAAGTAATGCACAGCACTCCAGTCCATCAGTGAACATCTGGAGAAGACAAAATCTTTGTGTTTGTGAGAAACAAACCGCTTTCAAACAGTGAGATGACAACAACGATACAAGAGAAACCTTGCGCTCAGCTGCTCCTTTGCTGCAAATCAAGATCATTTGAAGCTGTGCAAACAAAAAGTCCCGCTTGCATACAAATACATGCATGCATTCTCACAGGACACACACTTCAATAAACACAAACACCAGTGATATGCATGAATACACAAAAACACTAACAGAAAGACGAAAACCCCACAAGATTACTGAAACATACATAAAGCACTGTTTTTTCTCTCTCTCTCTCTTTCATTCCATTTGCTCTGTGATCTGTTTCCGCCCGTGGCTGTGATTTTAACACGCCCTCATTAGTGCACACGATTAATTAGACTCTTAATTGACATGAGATATGCTGCTGCCGATCCAAATATCGGATCCTCTACCAAAGCCTCCATTTACACATCATGTTTTTTCTTATTTAATAAAGATCTTGAAGATGCTGCTGATGTATATTATTCTCTAATCAATGTTTTCTGAACATTAAAGGCGTCCTGCTGAGTTTCAGACGCTGTCAGACAGAAAATGACATCTGGATTAATCAAACATGTTTAGTGTAAATGTTAAACAGGCTGATGCCTGCTATAAACATCTGAAGATTGTACTACTGAAAGATTAAATACAGAAGTATCAGAGAAAAGCTTTGATTTTTATGAAGTCATATTTGATAAACTGCGATTTGAACAGTGGGAGCCTGTGGATTTTGTTCATTTTCACAGCCATAAGTGCTGTTCTTAAAGTGTGTGTTTAATAAACTCACATATCTGAGTTTAAAAGCAAAATCAAAATACCAGCGTTAATCTATCAATTTATAACTTAAAGTCATACCAGGGGTGCAAATAAGAAAAAATAAAAATAAATTCAGGAAAACTACAAATAAAAAGTAAAGTATTTTCCTTTGTAAAACCAAATTGTTGTATTCGTTTGATACTTATATCAATTATAATGCTAAATTGAGACAATCACAACAAAAGTATTGTAATATTTAATATTTTTTTTTATATTAAATGTATTTTATATTTCATCATTTTTTATTTTTGATATTAATATTTAGTTAATATTTTTAGTATTATTACATTAAATTATTAATAACTATTTATTTATAACAGTTGATTTGAACTGAATTTTGTAAAAAAAAAAAAAAAGGCACAAAAAGGCACAAATGGGAGCCTGTGGATTTTGTTCATAATTTTGTGGATAATTTGAAAACAGTTCCAGACTGAACAAATTTTATCATTGAGAAATATTTATGATAAGTAATTCTCAATTAAAATAAAAATTTATATGTATGGATTAGGATTGATTTTTTTTTTTCTATTTATATGAAGAAAAAGATTGCTTGATGACAATGACTGAAAATTCAAAAAGTATCACAATCACACCATTGCATACAAAAGGAACAATTACACAAAATGTACCCATCACACACACACACGTGCAGAACACTAGATTTACATCAAAACATCTTCTGGCTGATTTATAAGCCTTTTTAACTAGTGAGGAGCAGTCAAATGGTTGGAAAAGTGTTTCAGAATATAAGTGAGGACATTTGGTCCAAAACAAGCGCGTGCACACACACACACACACATAAGTGAGGACATTTGCACCGAAACAATGGAGATAATCAGTATGTCGTGCAACTTTTTCACATCTGCTAAAAACCTGCCCGTGTGTGTGTGTGTGTGTGTGTGTGTGAAATTCATTAAAATTCATCTAGGCTTCCATGGTAAGCTTCCATATGGCCACACACACCCTAATCACACAAAACAATAATTGCATAAGGCATAATTATTGCTATCTTGTGTTGTTTTATTTGCTTGGCTGCAGCTGTATGTTTGTTCTCTGGTCTCCTGACTCTGTATAAACGACCCTATTATCACGGCCTGCCTTCAAAAGCGGGTCTTTCCACGAAACAGGAAGCTTATTTAAAGATATCCATCTGGATCACGCCACACCAATCACCTCAAGACGACAACAAACAAACAAATAAATAATAACACACCTGAACCAAATGAAACCAGTCTGCGAACCTAAACACTTCAGCAAGTGAAGATTACAGTTCAGCTTATAACTGCTAGAGAATCCACACACACCTTCACAAAACATCAGCCGCATCTGCTTGGGTTTCACCGCTTAAGTTTAGGGTTTCGATTAGAGTACAAAACCAAATTTAGTCATGGTTGTGATTCTCTATAACTACGGTATTGCATTCGAGAGATAGAAGACGTGTAATTTTCTTGTTGTTTTATGAAAGCCAAGCGAAGTTGTAATTTTATTTTTGTTGTTTTTTTGATTCTATGTAAGCCAAGCGAAAAAAAAAAAATTTTAAAATATATAGTTGATTAAACCAATAAATGAACTAATTAACTAAATACATGTAATAAATAAAAAAATAATAATACAAGTCAATTTAAATTGAACCTAGTAAAAATAAAATATATCCAAAAAATAATTAAACAAAAAATAATGCAATTTAATTTAACCTACTAAAATAAAATATATCCAAAAAATAATAAAACAAAAAATAATGCAATTTAATTTAACCTACTAAAATAAAATAACACAAATATGAAAAAATAACCAATAAACTGATTAAATAACTGAATAAATAAACTGAATAAATAAAAATAATATTGATACAATTTGAATTTAACCTACTAAAAATTTTAATCTAACCAAACCTATTAAAAATTAAAAATAAACAAACGAAAAAATAATTAAAAAATAAGAAAATGCTATTTGAATTAAACCTAATAAGTTAAAATAAAAAGACAAATATTATGATAAATAAATGAACCAATTAAATAAATACATAAAAAATAAAATGTGAATACTAATTGAACCTAATAAAATTAAATATAACAAATAAAATTAAAAATAAACAAAATGCAAAATATAAAATATTCTGTGGATGTGTTAACAATTGGTCTTTTTTGGGGTGGAGGGTAAATTATAAAAATGCCACCAGAACAGTAACAGCTGAAAATGTAATGAAATGCAGTGATTTATAATCATACAGGTGCTTCTGCTGCATTATGAAAGCAGAAAGCCTCTGGTGCTACAGTCATTTCACCACAGTCACCTCTGCTAACCCACGATAAATCACTGTGACACACGGCCTCGTTCACTCGACCCAACAGGTGATGACAGCTTTGAAGTCGCTTGGGGAGTGTGTGTGTGTGTGTGTGTGTGTGTGTGTGTGTGTGTGTGTGTGTTGCTGCAGTGGAAGTGAACAGGGTTTTGAACTGTCAAAAACGCTGTGAATCTGCAGATGAAAACAGACACACATCAGAACAGCAGGACAGATCTGGATGTCTCTGTGTGTCTTCATCATTGTCATATTTAGTCGAGGAGCAGAAACTTATGTCGAGGTGAGAGCAACAGTGAAAAACAGAAATATGAGCTGTTCAGACCCTAATGAGCTTAAAGGGATGGTTGATTGCGATTTCACTTTTTTAACGTTAGTTAGTGTGTAATGTTGCTGTTTGAGCATAAATGATATCTACAAAGCTACAAAGATGAAGTTATCGTCTTTTAAAATTCTGGCAGTTTAATGCCTACAAAAATGGCTGGTAGGGACTACAACGAGTTACTTCCCGGGTTCGTGATGTCACAAACCCTGATAAACCCCACCCTCGGGAAAAGGCAGTAAAGGGGGTGGGGCCATGCTGCGCTGCTTTAGAGAAGAGGAAGAGAAAACTAGAAGTGCAAGTAAAAATCTGTTCATATATGAATCCTGATTCTGTCTTCTAACGATTCTAATGGATTCACAAGTTTCAAAATAAATGTTCTAAAGCAGCAGTTCTTAATACTGCCCCCCTCTCTCTCTCTCTCTCTCTCTCTCTCTCTCTCTCTCTCTCTCTCTCTCTCTCTCTCTCTATATATATATATATATATATGTGTGTGTGTGTGTGTGTGTTTTAATTAATGAAAATGCTTTTTTAACTGTTTTAGTAAGCAATAATAACCCTGACCTGAATATGAATTAAATATGTTTAAGTTGAAATACTAAAATAACTAATGCTGAAATAAAATTACTTTTAATTACAATTAAAATTCAATATATTACTAAATACTATAATAGTACATAATAAATGAACTAAAATAACACTGGAATGTGATTTCATACATGCAGTGGGCCTTTTTAGAGTAGATAAAATCCAAGCAATAATAATTTTTTTTTAAAAAAATCGATGTAAGACACCATTTGTTGAAGCTTATTTGGTCAAAATGATCACTTGTATAACTACTCCCCAAATAAATAAGTCTTTAGTATTTTCTCCATCTAACTTGATCGGCTGGACATGAAACAGTTCATGATGTAACTCAGGTTTGTGATTTATCTGTTTACTGTATGATACACATATAGTGCACGTCCCCTCAGGAGTCAAAGTCAAACACACAAAAGCAAGAGAAGCTAAAAGACATTTATAAAGTCAGCTGACATGAAGAGCACTGTAAGAGGATCACACACACACACACACACACACACTGAACATCATGACTGAGTATTTATGTCCATGTACTGAACCTCCTGTGTAACCTAATGAAGAGAGGTGTGACGTGAGCTTTCTTCAGCTCTTTAAAGACCACTCTGGCTGCTGCATTCTGGATCAGTTGTAGAGGCTTGATAGTACATGCAGGAAGGCCCGCCAGGAGAGCATTACAATAGTCCAGTCTGGAGAGAACAAGAGCTTGGACAAGAAGGGAAGTCGTGGCCTAGTGGTTAGAGGGTCGGACTCCCAATCGAAGGGTTGTGAGTTCGAGTCTCGGGCTGGCAGGAATTGTGGGTTGGAGGAGTGCATGAATAGTTCTCTCTCCACCTTCAATACCATGACTTAGGTGCCCTTGAGCAAGGCATCGAATGACTTAGGGCTCCCCGGGCGCGCTGCAGCATAAAATGGCTGCCCACTGCTCCGGGTGTGTGTTCACAGTGTGTGTGTGTGTTCACTGCTCTGTGTGTGTGCACTTCGGATGGGTTAAATGCAGAGCACGAATTCTGAGTATGGGTCACCATACTTGGCTGAATGTCACGTCACTTTCTTAAGTTGTGCGGTCTGCTCTGATAAGAAGGGTCTAATCTTCCTAATGTTGTATAAAGCAAATCTGCAGGACCAGGCTGTGGTAGCAATATGGTCTGTGAAGCTTAACTGATGATCGATCACAACTCCAAGGTTCTTGGCTGTCCTGGAAGGAGTTATGGTTGATGAACCCAGCTGTTTATAGAAGCTGTGATGAACTGCTGGGTTGGCTGAGACCATGAGCAGTTCTGTCTTAGCCAGGTTGAGTTGAAGGTGATGATCCTTCATCTAGCCAGAGATGTCTCTCAGACAGGCTACAATGCGAGCAACTACCGTCAGGTCATCTGGTTGGAATGCGAAGTAAAGTTGAGTGTCATCAGCGTGGCAGTGATAGGAAAAGCCATGCTTCTGAATGACAGATCCTAATGACGTCATGTAGATGGAGAAGAGAAGTGGTCCAAGTACTGAGCCTTGAGAAACCCCAGTAGCAAGAAGTTGTGACTTAGAAACTTCACCCCTCCAAGACACCCTGAAGGATCTATCAGAGAGGTAGGAGTTAAACCACACGAGTGCGGTTCCAAAGATGCCCATCTTTCTGAGGGTGGACAGGTGAATCTGGTCCTGTGTCAAAAGCAGCAGACAGGTCCAGCAAGATGAGTACTGAGGATTTTGAAGCTGCTCTCGCCAGTCGCAGGGCTTCAGTAGCCGAGAGCAGGGCAGTCTCAGTTGAGTGGCCGCTTTTGAAGCCAGATTGGTTGCTGTCCAGGAGGTTGTTCTGTATGAAAAACATTGAGAGTTGGTTGAACACAACTCACTCAAGAGTCTTTGCAATGAATGGAAGAAGGGATACCGGTCTGTAGTTTTCTAGAAGTGCTGGATTTAGAGATGGTTTCTTCAGCAGTGGGCTTACCCGAGCCTGCTTAAATGCTGAGGGAAATGTTCCAGAGTGAAGAGAGGAGTTGATAATGTGAGTAAGTGAAGGTATGACTGAAGAAGAAATCGCTTGAAGGAGGTGAGTGGGTATCGGATCCAGTGGGCAAGTAGTAGGATGACTGGAAAGGATGTTTAGAAACGTCTACCTCCGAGAGTGGAGAGAAGGAGGAGGGAGAATAAGTATGATATTTGCATACTGAATTGTAATAAAAAACAGTTCTGACAACTCTCTACTAAAGTGTTTTCATCTCAAAAATGTTTTTTTTCCACTTGATTTGTGACATTCACTGTCACTGCTGTCTATTTCCAGATTTTAAGTGCCTCATCATTTTTTTTTCTTGCCTTTTTCCCTCTGTACTGTCAATATTGTGTGGCATCCTTGTTGAACTCTGGCTTGTTGGAGATGTGTTGTGCCTCTCTAGGGTCTCATAATCACATCAGCACCGTCTAATTTTATCCACTGCGCTGGGAGTTGCAACACAGTTCATCGTCCCTGCAGTGCAGCCAAGGGTCATTTGCTACAGTCAGAGGCGCCGTTTGCACCACATAAGTCTGATTTATGCCGTTTTTAGAAATATTATTCTCTTTGACAAGCTGTTGAAGAACAATAACACAAATTCTCCACAAATGTGGCTTGTATGGAAAAAAGCTGTTCCTCGAGGGATTGTTTGTGAAGTCAGACTGAGCTTTGCAAGAATGGGGTTTGATAAAATTAAATTTTCTGGCCTTGAGGTCAAATGATATTTCTGGCGGAAATCCAATCCAGCTCAGCATCCAGATAACAGCATTCCTGTAGTAAAGCATGGAGGTGGTGATGTCCTTTTATTTGGTGTTTCTCTTCAGCAGGGACTGGAGCATGAGTCAGGATATAAGGAAAAATGGATGGAGCAAAATACTGTCAAATTCTTGAGGAAAATCTGCTTCCCTCTGCCAAAAAGTTGTCAATGGGAAGAAGGTTTGACCCAAAGCACACAGTGGCTATAAAAACATGAGTCAGGACTTGCTGACACAAGGATGCTAAAGCAGCAATTGGCTCTATTTTAACTTTCAAAATGGTCCCTGGTGTCAAAAAGCATGATGTTTTCGCAGTCATGCTCAAGAAAAATAAACAAATAAATCAGTTTTCACAACAACAATGCACCATTAAATATGAGCTTCAGCTCTCATTCTTGTCTCTCTCTTCATCACATGAAGTTGTTGCTGATAATATGCTCAGTTATGTCTGTAGGAATTCTTGGGCGGCAACACTGATGGATTTAACCCTGAATTGATGTTGCCACAGGTTTACAAACCCATTTCACTCTCTGCAAATAAATGAGGCATTTAAGATGACAAAAATGGTTAATAATGAACAGACACTCTCAGCTTTTTCTGTCACACTGTGTCTTGGTGGTGGTTATCTGAAACGGCAAAGAAAGAAGTTGTCAGTCACAGCATCACATGATCGGTTTCCATGGCGATGGCATCCCTGCCTTCAGGTTCTATTGGAATGGCCATGTTTATCAGATGAGTTCACAACATCAGTTGCATACATAATTGAGAATCATAAATGAGTTTTAATTGAATGTTTAGGTACAATTTACTTTGAATGCATTTTTTGAATGCAGAATGAGATCAACTCAGAATTGGGAGAAAGTCAGTTTTTTCTATGAATTCTGCGTTAATATCTTGCAGTTCTGAGTTTATATTTCACAATTCAGAATTGTGAAAAAAAGTTAAGATAAAAACCCAAAATTGCAAGATAAAGGCAGAATTGTGAGATATGAACTTATAATATAGACGTAAACAATTCTCTCTAATGCTAATAATATTTCATGCAACTTCAGAATGTGTTACTTTGCTAAATGCTCATGTGCTTCTGACACGTGAAACAGGCCTAAGGGAAAAACTAAGAGATTTATGCATTACCCAACACATCCGTTTCCAACTAGATTCACTTGAGCGCTCTTCACATCGTATTTACGACTTCCGAGCTCATCAGGGGGAACTTCCCAAGAGGTCTCGAAGGCAGCCGTCAACCTCTGCTGTTTTGTGGAAAAATGAAGCTAAAGTGTCTTTAAAGTTTGATCTCTCTTCTAATCTTTTCCCGTTCTCTTTTTGTCTGGTTAAATCTCAGACTCTTGCCTGCGGCACAGAAGCGTCTCTGCTGTGCAAATCGCTGACAGCTGCTTTAAGTGTCTTGGTTTCCTGCACAGATGCTTCAGTTAGAGATCTGCATTGTTTAAGACGTCCATGGATTTTGCCTTCAATGTCAGCAAATGCATAAAGAGTTAAATCATTGAGCGTCTTCTAAAAGGTGCTTATTTATCGAGTTTAAGGTTAAATGCACTTCTGTCCTTATTCTTAAGGAAATCTGTGAACCGACTGGCATGAAATAATGATGATGATTCCCTCTGTACAAAGGCATCATCCATGTCTTGTCTTGCCTTGTCCAGCCGACTGTGTTGAGATGAAATATGAAGGAAGCCTGTGTGATTCATCACTGCGTAATTGTTTACTGAATGTTTCAGACCCGTTTCACTGCAGTATTCATTTAAACAAATAGTTCACCCAAAAATAATAAATAAATGCTGAAAATGTCCTCACTCTCAGGTCATCTGAGTTTGTTTCTTCATCAGGTTTTTAGTAATGTAGCATTGCATCAGTGTCTCAGCAATGAATGCTCTGCAGTGAATGGGTGCCGTCAGAATGAGAGTCCAAACAGCTGATAAAAACATCACAATATTTGACAGATGCTGCAGTAACTGTATTTTGGCCATGTGTCTCTGAAGGATAGCTCATATATATATATATATATATATATATATATATATATATATAATGATAAACAAAAATGCAAAAAAAAAATAGTGATGTGAATGATTGCAAGCTTGTTCTCAGGGGAGAGATAAATGTTATAATGTTTGTCAATAAAGCATGCATTATTATTGAGGTAGCTAGATATAAACACTTTAATTTTAACTAACTTGCATGGGAAGATTCTTATTAAACTGTTGCTATTTGAAAAATAACTGTGTAGTTTTTGCTAGTTCCCAGTGGTCCCACTGAGAATGCACATGTACTTGCATTGCATTATAAACTGCAATCTGACATATTTCTGAGCACAAATATGCATCAAAAGTCAAGCTTGTGTTGGTATTTACATGCTTGCTTGGATTTACATTTACACTCTGTTTACTTTCTGTATGAAACACACTTTATTAGATTCAGAGCCTGAAGGGGTCGAACACTTATAAGAGAAGAAACACATGTTCATTCACAGAGGAAGAGCTGCATGTTGATTGATAGAGGAAGAGCTGCAGCGTGATTCGTCCACGTATCTGTCGAGTAAAACCTGGAGAAGTCCTTTAAAACTGACTGCACCATTATTATCATCATCAATCATCAAATCTGTTTGAAATGTATTTTTGAATGTTCTCTGAACCATCGGAAAATAGTATTAACTTTTAAAACTAAAATGTCTAACTAAAATGCATCAGAAAAAGTTACATTGGACAATAAATGATTTATTTATTTTTGCTAATGATTAAGAATGTTATTAAAGGCCAGATAACTTTGACCAAACATTTTTTAAAAATTGGTTTAAAAAAAAAACATTTTTTATAGATTGGTTTAGTAAAAATTTTTTGTTTTGTGGAAATTTGAAGATAAATTGTATTTGATGTTTTTTCTCTCTTCTAATTTTTTCCCGTTCTCTTTTTGTCTCTGCTGTGCCAATCGCTGACAGCTGCTTTAAGTGTCTTGGTTTCCTGCACAGATGCTTCAGTTAGAGATCTGCATTGTTTAAGACGTCCATGGATTTTGCCTTCAATGTCAGCAAATGCATAAAGAGTTAATAGTAGGCATTTCGTTGCCTTGTACCTTACATGTGCAGTGACGATAAAGTTGAATCTAATCTAATCTAATCTAATCTTAATGTCAAAGAGCTTGACATAAACAGACATATTTAAGCTTTTTTTTCCCCAAATCATTTTCTGTTGCTGTTTGGATAGATGCAGCTGGAAACATCTGGATCATGTTTGCATTTTCTTCTGTCACTGGCCACAATTCTAACCTTAAAATCAGGATTAGGCAGGAAATAATGTCACACGTGTGAAAATGTACCGAGAATTGAACGAATCGTTGTAATCTGAATCGTGTCTTAGTGGCAGTTTTTCTGCTTCATAACCTTAAAATGCAAAAATGCTACAAAATGCATCATATTTTGTGAGAAAGTGTGATGCACTTGAGCAAAACAGACACTATTTTTTTGAATAAGCACCAAAAAATTAGTAGGAAGCAAGTATTGGATTTCATTCAGCAAATATGATGAAGGGTGTTTTTTGATTATGCCACAAAAAAATACAGAATGTACATGGTTTAAGAATAAAATATATTCTATATCCACTTCAACTGAAACCTGGAGATAATCATGTGTTTCTGAGCCTCAGTAAAATGATCAATGGATTGACAGAAAATCAGGCCTGAAATGCATTGAATTGCAGTGTATTTTTGGCGAAAAGCTGAAAAGCAAAAGTCCCTGATGTGAGTTTCTGTTCGAGTCGTGATGTTTTATCAGAGAGGAGTTACTTAAGGTGAAGATGTTCAATTCTGACCGTTCAGTTCTGTATCCTGCTTTACAAGAACAGAAAATAATCATTCATCATTCATTCTTAACATCATATTCCTTTCTTCTGTGAAACAGGAAATAAAACATCAAGCTTCTGGATTCTGTTGCCCATATAAGGAAGCTGAATGGAGATTTATACTGTTAGGAACAAGAATAGCCTCATAAGAGTACTTCATGTTAGTCTTCTTCAGTCAAACTACAGTTCTGGATATTAAACAGACATTAGTTACAGATATTGATGTCAAAGCCAGGTGTGTTATATATAATCATGATGTTGCAAGTCAAGGAATCTGATTAAAGTTTGATGGAGTTCAGAATGTGAACTTTCCCATAATATCAAATGTCAGATGAGCTCTGAGTCTATATTAATGATAATAAAACTAAAAAAAAAAAAAGAGTATTTTATCTTGCTTGGAGGCACTGCAGCAAATAATGTATACTTAACTGGAAATCTGAACAATCCCCAGAGCGGTGAAGAAAAAAGATTTTATTCTCCCACAAACTGTGACTGTATTTAGAATCCTTTTATTGATGCTGAATATTTTGGGGGGGTTTTTTTGGAAGCTTTTTTGAAGCTTATTTCTTCCACAGAATTAAATAAACAAATAAATAAGGTAACTTTTTATTTCACAACTGTGACTTTTTTTCTTGCATTTCTGATTTTATATCTTACAGTTTTGTGTATTTTGTCTGGCAATTATGGAAAAATAGCTTAAAAAAAATAAACTAAATTGCATGACATTGAGAATTGTAAGATATAAACTTGTATTTCTGAGAAAAAAGTCAGAATTGCTAGAAATAAACTCAGATTTGAGGTATAAACACTGCAATATATAGCTAAACTAATATTTCTGAGGAAAAGTCACTTCTTGACAAAAAAGTCAGAATTGTGAGACATTATGAGATATAAACTTGCGCTTACCCTAACAAGAAAAAACACATGAACTTCACAAATCACATGTTAAGTCAAAATTATGCTCTCTCTCTCTCTCTCTCTCTCTCTCTCTCTCTCTCTATATATATATATATATATATATTTAATATCTCATGTTAAGTCAGAATTATGCTCTCTTTTTTTAATTATAACAATTAATATAATTAAAAAAGGTAGTGTTCTTTTGAATATTTCACATTTGTATGTAGCATGTAATCCCAATTTTTAAGTATTATTTGAGAATTATATATTTTAATTATAACAATTAATATAAAAAAAAAAAAAAAAAAAAAAACGTAGGAAAAACAACTGACGTGACGTGATTCTATTCAAACCCTGATGATTATTTTCAGCATGTTGAAGGTTTGTGCACAGCTTTGTTTGTTCTGGTTTCTGGAGGTCAGAAGCGGTTCTGGGCTGGACTCTGATCCTCACTCGCACACCTGAAGCGTCGGAACGCTGCCTTTGATCTCTTCAGTGTCACATTCGGTTTGTCGAAGCCTTTTTTCCTGAGTTTAAGCGTTTTATGCGATGACGCGCATCCGGTGCCTGAGCGTCTGAACGAATACACCGATATATCCTCCTCAATCACACGTTGTTTCAGTAATTATGCAAAAACTCCTCTTCCATTCACGATGACTCAGTCACAACAGCAGACTTAGAGTTTCTCCTTCACTTTAATAGAGAGCTTTTTAATAGCCACGGGAGAAACGGGCTCGTTGGTTCATTTGTTGCATTTTTTATTTTTTCTAAATAAAGATATGTGTTTGTTCGTGGGTGGGGTGGATGCTGGCTGGGTTGGATTTAGTTTGTTTGTTTTTGTTGCTCGCTTGTACTTCTTTGACTCTTAAGGGCGCTTAATTTCTCTGAAATCTTAATTAGAGCGACTTTAAAGACGTTTGGCAGGAGCTCGGGAGCTGCTTTTGACAGTTCAGGACAGAACATTTTATCTGCTTGGCAATGAGACAACTCAGTTGCCAAAAACTTTATCAGAGCTAGAGGTGTAAAGTATTTGAGTAAATATAATTAATCACTATACTGGAGTAGCCTAGCTATCTTTTTGGACACTCTGAGTATAAAAGATATTAGCAGCTTTTACTCTCTAATTCATATGTTTTTGAATAAGTGTCTGTGTTTTTTAGTATATGTTATTTATTGATTTTTTAGGTCACACATTACATTTTGCATGGGTTTATTTTTTCTATGGAGTGGTTTGGTAACTACGCAGGTCACTTGCTTTGTATGTTTTTGATTATCATTTTTAATGAATTTTAAGTGTGGGCACGTCCAGTTGTGACTTGAATGTGTGTGGCTTCTGGTGTCATTCCATCTGGTGTTATTTTAATGGACAAAAAGTCTGTTATGCTGCTTAATATTGCAAACAGACATGTTATTTTAACACAAATACTTACCATTTTAGTTACTCATAGCAGCAAATACCATACCTCTCTCTCTCTCTATTTATATATATTATATAGTATATATATATATATATATATATATATATATATATATTAAATTAAAAAAATATATTTGCTACAATGTTTCAATATCTTAAAATATATTTACGTAAATATACTTTCTACCAGTATTTTTTTTTTGACAATTTGTTGTATATATTTGAAAATATATTTTAAGAATAGAAATTTTTATAAGCATTTAAAATATATTTTGCACTTACATTATTTGCTACAATGCTAAAAATATATTTTAAGAATATACAATAAAATGCATTTATTCATTCTAAGAAATTTAAGTTTTAATTTATGTGTTATTATGGTTAAATATAAATAAAATATATTATAAAATTATTAATGTTTTATTTCAGCTAGTTTCCAATGCAACGTTTGTTATTTTCATTAACTTGATGTGCTAAAATAACTCAAACTAAAATAGAAATAAAAATTAATGAAAACCATGCAGACATAATAACAAAAA
Organism: Cyprinus carpio; assembly: GCF_018340385.1. Classification (NCBI taxonomy): domain Eukaryota; kingdom Metazoa; phylum Chordata; class Actinopteri; order Cypriniformes; family Cyprinidae; genus Cyprinus; species Cyprinus carpio. The sequence continues at coordinate 808,500 of NC_056596.1, forward strand.
TTATTTAAAAATTACAAAAACACAACAAAATTATGTAAACTTTGTTTGTTTGTTTTTACCTATGCAGTACTATGCATTTTTTAAAATCTTTTTTGTTGATGATTTTTGGCAAAAAAATTAAAAATAAATGTTTATCACAAAGAAAAGTTGTTTACAATGTGCTACTCACTTTTCTGTGGTTTATTTCTGATAAAAGATAAACAGACCATTTTGCTTGGCGGGTATTTATTTTGGATCCGGCCACAATAACATCTGAAGCCCTGAACATCTGAAGTCTAATATTTGATCATGTCAGGCATAAAGATCATAAATGCTGAAACCAACAGCCCAAGACTGTCTCTCCCTCATTCAAACTCCTTGATTGTTGACTCTGTTTGAGGCGTCCTGCTGTTTTGGCTCACTCCTGTCCTTCGGTTACTGTAAAGCTGTGTGAATTTCATCAGTTGGACCCTGCAGAAGAGATTCCCAGACAAACGCTCAGCGGACGGCGTTACAGCAGCTTCCCGTCACAAGCATAACCTAAACAGCTTTTATACAAGTAAACCTGTCAAAGTAACTATTTACACTGCACTTTTTATGGAAAGTTGGCCAGCAGGTGTTTTTACTATCTGAAGTGGACAAGTGCTGGTTCTGTGACGTAGTTGTCATGCATGGCATTCATCTTCTAGTGAAACCAGATGAGGAGGAACGCAGAAGGTTTTAATTGTATTTAGCTCTTTTATGGTTTTAACTCCCAGTGTGCACATAACCAAAGCTACCGAATCGCTGCTGACCAAGGGCATGTATAATAGCTGGAGATGTTTATCTGTTAGCATTCCCAGAAATACGTGACCTGCGTGCTGCCGTCTTTGCTGATGGGGTGCCATTTTTGAAGATAACGATTCGCTTTCGATTAGCTGAAGGCACAGGAACACACTGTCACAAACCTGTAAGAGGAAAAATATAAATACATAGTTACAGCAGCAGGGGGGACGAATTGTAAATGTGAATTATTCAACATTTATGCATTTGGCAGACACTTTTATCTAAAGCAACTTAGTAAGTTTGCATTTTATCAGTTCATGTGTTCACTGGGAGTCGAACCCCAACCTTGCCATGTTTGCTAACACCGTGCTTAAATTTCAGAAGATACAGAAATGTATTTATAGTTTATCATATAACACACACACACACACACACACACACACACACACACACACACACACACACACACACACACACACACATACACACACACACACACATACACACACACACTCTCTCACACACACACACACATACACACACACACACTCACACACACACACACACACACACAGCAGGACGCTTCAAACAGAGTCAAAAATCAAGGAGTTAGAAGAGAGAGACAGTCTTGGGCTGTTGGTTTCACACACATAAATATAATACAATTATATATAAATTTAATTTAAATACACACACCATTTGAACCATTTTGTTTAAATTACATTCAATGTAGCATTTAATCTTCAACTGAAATGCCATTTATTTAAACAATCTTTTCATAAAGATGTGCCTCAGAGTTAACAGAAAGTTTTATGTACAGAAAGATTTTTATGGATAACTTTGTGATATACTCAGTCTCTAGTTCTAGTCTTATTCAGAGTGAAAACTCACACGTCACACTCACTGTCAGAGCTTCTGCATGTTGATAAAGTACAAATAAGATCAATTTGTTGATTCAGTCAGATGACCTTTTGAAAGGAACAAGCAAAAAAATGGTTTAATTGTTTAATGTACTCTGTGTCCCATGACACTCGGCACTACAGCAGCGCTGTGAAAGTCTGTCAGTCACACCGTCCCATCGGAGAACAGACGTGGGAAGGTTTGGTAAAAACGGGGCGTTCAGAGGAAATGGTTTGGAACGCTGGAGACCCGGCTGACAGACTGAATAGATTTGATGGATGAGGTTCGTTCAGGAGGAACGATCAGGCGCTCATCAGCCCCAGGGAGTCCCAAAACGGCCTCTCATTCCACACCATGGAGTTTTAAAGACATGATGGGCCATTTTATTCAGACATGGCCATCAGAGCTCTGTAGGAATTATGGGATCTGACTGGACGTGGATGCCCTGCGCAATCAATCTCTCATAAAAAGCTTCATAAAGGGACTGTGCTGAGATTTAAAGCTACAGCCTGAACAGGGTTAATAACTATATCCCAAACCATTTAATAGTACTTGAAATGATAATAAATATGTTACTTGAAATATAATTAAATATAAAAAAAGATTAAAAATTTTGGCTCGCTGCCAAGGCAAAATTTTCCATTTTCAGTTAATTTGTTAAAGTCTTAAAATAAACTAAAGTGTAAAAAATAAAATGATACTAAAATAACACTGGGTCAAAGAGTCAACGTATATCAGCATCCTGACTTTAATTTGAGTTCGTCTGAACAAATTTAAATCACTTGCTCAGTCTTTCCAAACTCATATTCTTTTTTTTTCTTTTTTTTTTTCTTTTTTTGTTAAAATTGAAGATAAGTTTTAATCAGTGTTTGGAGGACAAATACAGTGAAAGTGGATGATAATTTTTTGCCAGGCTCTCAAAAAAAAAAAAAAAATCATAAATCATAAAGTACAGATGAAAAAATGTTGCTCTAGTCATTCAGATGCAAAAAATCATAAAAATATTCCTGTGTAATGTCTTTATTACATAATAAAATGATTTATGCATTCACAACTATTTATGTATTTGCTAGAAAGATCATGTACAGTCAGATGGTCAATATCACAAAACCAAACCCCAAATATGAGCTGGTGAAGCATCAGGTGTAATTTGTGCTTTATTTGTTGGCAGCAGAACGACGTGAGATTCATTTATGGTCTGCAGGAGGAAATGGAAATGGAAAACCGCCACCAACCGTGTGCTGGAGCTGCACAATCCATTTATTTATTCATTTGCAAAATGAGAGCAGCCAAATCCTACGGGATTATACACTCGTCTAATCCTGTCAGCTCTCTCTCTCTCTCTCTGTGTGTGTGTGTGTATGTGTGTGTGTGTGTGTGTGTGTGTGTGTGTGTGTGTGTGTGTGTGTGTTTGGTTTGCACATGTACTCTGAAGTGTGTGTGGGCATTATAAAGCTTATCAATGTTCCTCATGAATATTAATTAGATGACATTCACCCAATAGTTGTGATTTGCTGAGAGGCTGGTAAGTGGTGCTAACTATAGAAGGATTACCGCTCACAGTTTTCACATTTCTAGTCCCTGGTTAGCAGCTGGTTGACAAAGGCTTTTACTTGGTCTTAAAATTTTCATTTAACATTATCAGATAATGTTTTCAAAATAGAAATTTTGAATAATCATGCATTGCATTATGAAAGATGTTATCTTGTGTAACCAGATTTTTGATGACAAGAAGTCTATTCCGTATTGTATGGAAGCAAGTTTACACCGTGGGATAAAAAAGTTTATCTCACAAATCTGAGAAGAAAAGTCTGAATTCTGAGGCAAACTCAGCAATATAAAATTGCAAAATATAAACTCATAATTTCAAGATGTAAACCTGAAATTCTGAGAAGAAAAGTCTGAATTGCGAGACATAAACTTAGAATTTTGAGATATAAACTCAGAATTGATAAACTCAGACTCACAAGATATGAACTCAGAATCGCGAGATATGAACTCAGAATCACGAGATAAACTCAGAATTGCGAGATATAAACTCAGAATCGCGAGATATGAACTCAGAATCGCGAGATATAAACTCAGAATCAGGAGGTAAATTTTTCAACTAATTGAGAAAAATTGAAATTCACGAGATATGAACTCAGAATCGCGAGATAAACTTAGAATTGCGAGATATAAACTCAGAATCGCGAGATATGAACTCAGAATCGCGAGATATGAACTCAGAATCACGAGATAAACTCAGAATTGCGAGATATAAACTCAGAATCGCGAGATATGAACTCAGAATCAAGGATATGAACTCAGAATCAAGGATATGAACTCAGAATCGCGAGATATGAACTCAGAATCGCGCGACAAGAAGGATAAGAATCACGAGATATGAACTCAGAATCGCGAGATATAAACTCAGAATTGATAAACTCAGAATTGATAAACTCAGAATCGCGAGATATGAACTCAGAATCAAGGATATAAACTCAGAATCGCGAGATATGAACTCAGAATCACGAGATAAACTCAGAATTGCGAGATATAAACTCAGAATCGCGAGATATGAACTCAGAATCGCGAGATATAAACTCAGAATCAGGAGATAAACTCAGAATTGCGAGATATAAACTCAGAATCACGAGATATGAACTCAGAATCGCGAGATAAACTTAGAATTGCGAGATATAAACTCAGAATCGCGAGATATGAACTCAGAATCGCGAGATATGAACTCAGAATCACGAGATAAACTCAGAATTGATAAACTCAGAATCGCGAGATATAAACTCAGAATCAAGGATATGAACTCAGAATCGTGAGATATGAACTCAGAATCGTGAGATATGAACTCAGAATCGCGAGATATAAACTCAGAATCACGAGATATGAACTCAGAATCGCGAGATATAAACTCAGAATTGATAAACTCAGAATTGATAAACTCAGAATCGCGAGATATGAACTCAGAATCAAGGATATAAACTCAGAATCACGAGATATGAACTCAGAATCGCGAGATATAAACTCAGAATTGATAAACTCAGAATTGTGAGATATGAACTCAGAATCAAGGATATGAACTCAGAATCGCGAGATATGAACTCAGAATCGCGAGATATAAACTCAGAATTGATAAACTCAGAATTGTGAGATATGAACTCAGAATCAAGGATATGAACTCAGAATCAAGGATATGAACTCAGAATCGCGAGATATAAACTCAGAATTGATAAACTCAGAATTGAGAGATATGAACTCAGAATCGCGAGATATAAATGTAGAATCGTGAGATATAAACGCAGAACTGTGAGATATGTACTCGCAATGTTCATTGAAAAAAAAAAGATAGAAAGTCAGAATTAACTTTTGAATTTTTCATTTTCTATGTCAGAAGCAAAAAATTTTTTTTTTTTTTTCAGAATTGCAAGAAACTAAATTTATTTTGTGAATTGTGAAATTAAAAAGTAGCAATTATCTTTTTTTTCTTTCTTAATATTCTATGTCAGAAATATATTATAATTCATCACTCACATTTATCAGACACTTTTATCCAAAGCGACTTACAGTGCATTCAGGCTAACATTTTTTACCTAACATGTGTTCCCTGGGAATCAAACCCACAACCTTTTGCGCTGCTAACGCAATGCTCTACCACTGAGCCACAGGAACACTTCTATAGACTTTAGGACTGACATGTGAAGCAACAAACCACAGTTTGTTTTGTATGATCATGTAGTTTACTACACAACCGGAGACTAGGACAGACATCACAGAAGTTTACACAAAATAGCAAATCAGGATAATCTGCTTGTTTCACAGCTTTAGTCTCAGTTTAGTGTGGCACTGCTATGATTTGTGTGTGTGTGTGTGTGTGTGTGTGTGTGTGTTTCTTATCTCTGCGCTGAATTGCAGAGACTCTCACACACAAACACACACTGCGCTGACACCCTGTATCTCCTCATCAACAAGTGTCAACTGCAGAGCATCGCTTATCTTTGTTTATTTTGGAAAATGGCACACAATACATGACAACACCGGAGATTAAACAGAGACACAGCTGAGCTCTGGAAAGAAAATATTCATATAAATAAGCACTACACTTCCGGTGTTACTATCAGCACCACTGAACTTACCAAACAGAATTGTAAAAATGTCATATATCATATCATATCATATCATATCATATCATATCATATCATATACCATATCATATCATATCATATCATAATCATTATTATTAACAACAACATCAATACAGGTTCTACAATAATCATAACAACAAAATATAAAACACTTAAACCAAAACAAAAAATAAAAATTTTATCTTAATATAAAGAATCTTAATATAATAATTGTTGTTTTTGTCGTTGTTGTTATAAATTTCAACTGTATTTTTTACTTGGTTTTTAATTATTAATTTATTTATTAATATTATAATAATAAAGATTCTAATACAAACAATAAAATTTTTTATTTTTTATTTTTAGTTTTGATTATTTATTGTTTATGGTATATTCTGAATGCAACTAAGGTCTCTGTCTTAATGGATTAACCAGCTTTAAATCTTCAGTCTTTGATGGTGCAGTAAAGGAGATAAAAGTATAGATAACTGTACTTTTGAAATGCAAGCTTTCTTCACTAAGACTTTGATGATCCTTCCACACTGTGACTGACCTTCTGTGCTCCCTTTTCTGCCTCCTGCTGCTACTTCCTGTTGTGTGTGCGTGTATTCTTTAAAAGAATCCTCATCTTCAGTCCTTCATGCAGCACTGAGAGTTTGTCTGTATTACTGTCTGTGCCTGCGGTGAACACATTGAAGGAGTTTTTAATGCATTTAAAACACATAAAAACACGTCACAAGAATTTCAACACATGCAAATGAACACATAAAAATATGAACTGTTGCATTGAGGTAGTTTTTAATTCATTGAATGAACGTATGATTTGGTTGATTGTCTTACTGGCTTTGAGTGAATCATCAAATATTCATTCTTCTGACTAGTTCAGTCACTCAGGAATCAATGCTTTTGAACGAACAAGTGAAAGAATGATTCAATGAATCGCTCGTTAAAAAAATCACTTGTTTTGTTGCATTTTAAACTAATCTGTTAGCTGAGTGATTCAGTGACTCATTTATAAAGACAGACACTTGTTTTGTTCCCAAATGAATCCATGCTTGAATAATTTGTGTGAATTAACAATGACTCCCCTGTTAAGAGTCACTTGTTTCGTTTCTGAATGAACAATTTTTGAGCTTATCCTATGAGTATATCATTCAGTGACTCACTCATAAACATTCACTTGTTTCATGTATGAAGGAATCCGAATTATGAACTAATCATATGAATGAATGAAAACAACAGGATGAATGATTAATTGCACAGTCACTCACTCATTAAGAGTCACTAATTTTGTTTCCAAATGCTTTAGTGCATTTTGAACCGATCTGTTCATTGAAGCATTCAGTGTCTCATGAACCAGTCACATGATTTATTCTCTAGTGATTCTGTGCTTGTGAACAAATCAAGTGAATAGATGATTCAGTGACAAACACAGAATAAATGACATGATGCAAACACTGAGAACTATTAAAGAAGCATGATGAAGTTAAAGTTCTATAATTACGCAACATGCTGAAGTAATCAGCGGGCGAGCAATGTTATTACAGCTACAGGAAGTAATCAGGATAGTAAGTCATTAATACTCACCTCTCATTGCTGATGTGCTCCAATAAAGCCACTCACAACCTACTTGGACTGATGGAGCAGTAAATTGAGTTATTTTGTACTGACACTCGACTGAAGAAAACAATCATTACAGGGGTCTGATTCCACGCTGTTTGCTTCATTAATGAAATCACTTTACATTTGCATACTCATACTCTCTCATTAGCATACCAAACAAACTTGATTACACTTTTAAAGTATTCATTAGAGAGAGTTATATCAGTAAATTCCTGTGTTTGTATTAGTATTAATAGGAAATGTTTTTTTTTCAGGTACTGGTTAATTTTGAGATTTTGGTCTATTTTGCTTCCATAGCATGTCTTCTTTCAGAGTAGTTGGGAAAAAACTCCAAAATACTAATCTAAGCGTTTATTTTATTGCATTTTTTTTATTTGCATCTGTAGATTAATTATAATGAATATTTTTAAACAGCTTTCTCAAAATGAGTTTGTTTCTCCACTTCAGCAGCACTTACAGACACCAAAACTTACAGTTTTATTCCTGTCTTTATTCTGAAGGTTTTTACTGAGGGGTTTGTTCATACATCATTCACACTGATTTATATAACATTTTATTCCAAAAAAAATATGATGATGATGTTTTTCTGACTGTTGACTAATTTTTGATTTATAGAGTGATTAAAAATAGATATACAAAATCCCCTCAGAAAAAAACATTTAACTCTAATATGTCAACAAAATGAAAAATTAACTTTGAACCTAGTTTAATTAACCTAGTGTTCACTTTTATGTTCTGTAAATTTATGCAAGTTAGTGCATATTCAAGTCCAAATTAATAAGATTAGAAGCCAACGAAGATAAAAGATCAGAGAAGCAGTCCTTGATAAAATGACATGCACACAACAAAAGGTTTGAATTGTATTTCTGTGGTATCCTTGAACACAGTGTCATCTTAAACATGATGTAAACGCACTAATAGCTGAAGTGTTTGTGGAAAGGTGGGGATTATTCAGATGTGTTCCCCAGAGACGTGTACCGGTAACGGACAAAATAGTCGAAAATATAACGACTCGTTAAGGCAATTCAGAACCGACTCTCTCTTTTGAGAGACAGTATCTTTATTTATCTTGCACTTTTTTGATTAACAACTTTGCAGATTGTTTTCATTTAAGGATAGCTACGTTATAAACTGCAAAAGAGAGATTTTTCAAAAACCCATGAATTTCCAAATGCATGTAGCATGTATTCTGGCTGCAGACATTCAAATTCCATCCTAGAAGATGGAAAACTAAAGAAAGAATGGGCTGTGTCAGGATTTCTATTGTTTTGAGCAGAAAGCTTCTTGTTGTCTGTTTGCGAGGGTATTGCTTTTCTATTTCTGCCATCAAGAGATATTGATGCACACACAGAAAATAGTATGTCATCTCAGACTCATATCATCTCTGTCAAACTCAATTTCTATGCCAGAAACTTTTCTGCTTCCCAGACACAGAACACAGAACATAACTTGCTGATATGCACATTTATATATTATTTAAACAAAGATGCCTTGTTGAGTTTTTTCAGTTGTGAAAAAGTACGGAAAAGTCACCAGCATTTTAATATACAGTGTGTTGAGACGTCCTTTCCCAAAAGCATGCCCTCAGAGTGTCAAATTTGTTGCCTGATTGTATTTTGTATTGTTTTCAGAGACTATACAACACTGTAAAATGATTTCTCAAAGTTGTAAACGAAGATTATTGGAGTAGGATTTACAAGAAAATACTACTCCAGTTTTTCTACTTCAAATTTCATGATTAATTAAATGTATTAATTTGACATTTCTTTGTAAATAATTGCTAAATTTTCTAGCAATTTGCTAGTGAAAACTGTTATAAAGTAAATCCTGTCATATTATTTTATGAATCGTTGCTTGCTTTCTTTTATGCAATGTTTAGTCAATGATCATGCTGCATTTTCATCTTTGCATTGCTGACAAAGCAGAAAAAATACTTTAAAAACAATTTTCAGAAATCGCTAGTAAATTTCAAGAGTAATTACAAAGAAATGGTGAGTAATGCTGAATTAAACATGAAGTTTGAAAGTAGAAAGACTGCAATAACATTGTAAAATTTACTCCAATAATCAACTTAAAAAAAAAAAAATTAAGTAACTATTTTTGAATTTTCTCCAATAATCAACTTCAAAAAAAATTTTACAGCGTTGCCTTGTTTGGGGGTGAACTATTATTCCTTTAATCTTAAATACAAATGAGATTTTTTAAAACTGAAAATAAAAGTTGTAAATAAAATCAAGATTATTTAAGTGCGTTTTACAAGAAAGTACTATTTCAGTCTTTCTACTTCAAAATTTCACGTCTAATTCAAAGTGTTACTTGCCGTTTGTTTGTGATTATTTGTGAAATTTACTAGCGATTTCTGGGTGATTTTTTCTGATCCCAGCCAACAAAGCCAGCTTTTTTTGTTCCCATTATAAAAACATGATTTCTGAATGTTCTCTAAACATTCAAAATGTCTTAACGTTAAGGCAACATTCCATTTATGGCAACGTTACTTTTGAATCCTCTCTGAACATTCTGAAACAAGTAACATTTAAATCTGAAACTGTCCAACTGAAAGGTTCCACGAACGCTGTGTGAATAACATTTTTGTGCTAATGTTTTGAGAACGTTATTAAAGACCAGATAACTTTGAAAGAAGATTCTATAAATGTTACTGAAAAAAATTTGTGAATAACTGTGAGAGAACTTTGGCAGAATGTTATGTGAACGTTCACTGTTAACTGAGACGTCCTTCACACCCAAAAACATTCTTTACCAAAGTCCTTCTGTGGTTTTCTGTGATTTTCAAAAAGGTTGAGGCATTCATTTTTCTTAAATTGCTTTTCAGTGTTGCTGGCATTGAGGTTTAATACTGAAAAGCACAGGAAGCCTGCTCTGTGTGCTGAAGTCACTCGAGGGCTGCATACATCAACACCAGGTTGATTTTGAGGCACGTCTAATATTGAACAGTAGAGAAACACACGCTTCTGCTGCTTACTGTAACCACAAGAGTGATGAGATGATTTTCTGTGTTTCTCATCCCACTTTAAACACTTGTGAAAGACGTTTCACCATTAAAATGCATGAGGAATTGCACTGGAATCTCTCACTGTCATTTCTATTACCAATCTCACCATTGCTCACATAAAGAACGGGCTGAACGGTGATGTTTCTGTGTGATGAGCTTCACAGTTCTGCAGATTAGAGAAGAGAGAAAGAAAGGCTACATGCGATGGCTTGAGGTGAGCGTGAAGATGAATGCAAAACTCCTTTCTGATTATTTAATCAAAGCGAGAGCTCTTCACATCCTCCTTTCATTTGCGTTCTCTTTGAAAGCCTCTTCTCTAAAGACTCGTTCAGAAAGCACACGCATATTTTAGTGTTTCAGTCCAGGTTAGTGAGCAACTACAGACATGTATGCAAGTAGACAGCAGTTCAAAGCATCCGTAATGTGACATTTACATCCACAGGAGACTCAGTATAGCACTGACTTTGTAGACTGGAATATTAATATACAAAAATGTACCAATAAAGCCATAATGAGGCACACATTGCTGTTTATTAGTTAGGGACTATAATGTAATTTCATGTGTCTCGGTAACTTCATTCATAACATTTAAATCATTTTTATCCACAATAAAATATACTAAAACTAATTTATGTTTCTGGACTTTCTTGCACGTTTTAATAATAATAATAATAATAATTTGATAAATGCTCTTTATTATATTGAAATCTTTCATATGTAAAACAATAAATAAATAAATAAAAATTATAAATGAAACTATAACCTATAGGTATAAATCTTGTATAAATTATAAATAAATTTATGAATACTGATGAAAAAAAAAAAAGAATTTGTTGGATACATTACAAATAATAAAAAATAATTAAAAATAATAAAATGGTAATTTAATAAATGCTTTTTATTACATTGAAATATGTTTCATATGTAAAAATTTCATTGTAAAAATAATAATTATCAATAATGAAAAATAAAATAAAACAATTATTTTGTGTGCATGCATGTGTGATATATACATATGTGTGTGCACACATGAAATAGCATGTATAAAGTACAGTATAATACACTGTATTGCATATTAATAAATAAATATGAAATATGAAATAGTATTGATGAAGTCCGTTCTAGTAATACTAATAAGTAAAAAAAATAATAATGAAGTAGATAAATAAAAATATTAACTATCCAAAAACAAATAAATAGTCATTCGACCCAGTATTTGTGCATGTTTGTATTAATTTGCAGAGTGGATTTGTGCATGTCATGTGAACAGCACTATTTGTGTGACACATGGAGTTGCTGACTATGTAGGGCATCTTTGTGATGAACATAAGGCTTTGTATGCATTATGTTTCTCTAATGATCATCTTCTTCTTAAGTCTTCTTGAATTGCAGTGTGAAAGGAGCAGGGGACTATTTGTGTGACACATGGAGTTTATGGTTATTTTTATTGTATTATGGGGTTTTGTTTAGGACGTGAGGGCTTTCAGGGTGGATGGATTAATGGTTGGTGGTATTGCTTTTTGAGCAGAGATTTATTGAGCCCTGAGATCCTCATCCATCTTCCCCATCGCCACGAGCTGGATATATTTCACCCAGATTAAACCACCCACACCATTCCCCAAAAACCTAGACACCACTAAACTTTTCAAGACAAGCAGAGCTTCAGCTGATTAATCGAGTCGCTCTTAAAGCCTGAATGAGCCGTCCATTAGCAATATGCACATATTTATTTAACATAATTGAGCAAATACGCTGGTATTACGTCCGGTCTTTTAAAAGCTTGGATGTGTATGAAAGCTAAAACTAGACAAAGAACAGTTTAGGAATAATTAAAAATAATTTACTCACTTTAATGTCAATCCAAACTTGACGTTCTTTCTCCTGTAGAACACAAGAAGAACTCAGTGAAAGTGCTTTCAAGCTCCGGAAAGGTAAGGTATAAAATTAACCATTAGACTAGTATATATTTAGTGTTATTTTTTTTTTTTTGTTTGTATTATTTTTTATTCTTGTTTGTGTTTATTATTTATTTTGTTTGTAAGAAAGCAAACACAAATGGCACTTTGCATGATTTCTTCCAGATCTTTCCTGTTGTTTCACTGAAAGTTATACAATATGACACGAGGATGAGTGAATTATGACAGAATTTAAGTTTTTAGGAATACAGTAATTTATTCAGTGATTATTAAATAACTAATAATAGATAAAATATGCTAAAATGTTTTTTTATGAAATAAAAAAAATATTATATAATAAAATTGATAAATATATTTTGGTGTGCTGTATTTTTGCTCATTAAAATATTTTATCATTAGTTTAACAGGAAACTATTTGTTTTAATAATTAATTTCATTTAATTTTTTCTATGAATATAGTAATATATTCAGTGATTAATAAATAAATACATATATGAAAAAAATATGAAAATTTAATGTCAAAATCATGAATAAATAAAATACTATTTTTTTCTATTTGTGTGTATATTGTAGTGAGCTTATTAAGATGCTGACAAGAAACTATTAGTTTTCATAATTGTGTTTTCTATGAATATAGTAATATATTCTATTATTAATAAATAGATATATGATGATTAATTGTTATTAATATTTATTTTATTAGTACTTTTAATTTTTGATTTTTGATAGATAAAATAATATTAATCGAAAAATTAAAACTACTAAATAAAAATAATAATGAATGGTAATTTTACACAGTTTTTGTATATGATTTTTCTTATTAGAATATTGCATCATTTGCTCCTTATTAATATGCGTACAGGATACTTTAATTTAATTGTCTAGGAATATAGTGATATATGTACTATTCCTATAAGGATCATCTTTAACAGATATTGCAGATATTTGAGTTTCATCAAGCGTCAGATGTTTTCATTGTGATGGGTGATCTGATCAGGGTGTGGTTTGATTCTGATAAGGTAGTTAGTGTGTGTGTGTGTTTATATTTGTGGCTGTACAGTAATTAATTATCAGTCGTGCTGTGAGTTTGCAGCGGCTGTAACGAGCGTGAGGTAATTCAGCTCGGGCTCTGTAATCCTCTCGCCTTCATTCTCATACGGCTTTATGTTCTTCAGCTGCATTTCTGGAAATGTGTGAGGAGAAAAACTCACCAGTTTCCTGAAAACAGTCCTGTAGCTCAGACCTAAGCATCTTAGAAAAAAGCATAAATGTAAATGTAAGATCTTAAAATTCTCCATATCTTGCAGAATCGAAAAGTAAGACTTCAGGACATTTGGTGGAAAGAATTATTATTATTATTTTTGTGTTAAAAGAATTATTATTATTATTATTATTTAATTTATTTATTTTTTTATTTTTTTATTTTTTTTGCAGATTAGTCATTAAAAAATTGCTTAATTATCTCTTAAAACAAAACATGGAGACAACTGGTGCCAAAAAGGAAAGTTTAATCGTTTTAACAATTTGTAATAATTTTAATAATGATTAAATATTTATTACATTACTGATGGCTTTGTTCCCTGATTGAATGTATTAAATCAATTCCTATATTCCCAGAAGATAAAATTTGTTCCCTGATTGAATGATAAGATAAAATTTTGTAAAATTACTTTTATTTTTATTATTTATTTTTATATTCTTTAATCATATTATTTATTAATAACTAAATATATTGCTATATTCCTAGAAAATAAAAATAAAAAATATTAAAATAATTTAATAAATTATTATTGTTGTTGTTGATTATTATTTTTGTTGTTTTCTTGTTGTTTTTATACTTTTGTTTTTATATGTTGATGAGAAAATGTATTGTAAATTTTGACAATTTTATTTTCTAGGAAATATATAGCAATTATTATACATTCAACTATTAGTAAATATCAATCAATAAAAATATTGTGTTGTGTGTAGTTGAAGATTTTAATTTTGATTGTTTTTTTTGAATATATTGTATTTTTGCTTATTAGGATATTGTATTATTAAGCAAGTTATAGAATAAACTTTCTTTCTATTCTTTGGAATAATATGCAATAAGGAATGATTCGTGTTCTTAATCATGTGTATTAAGAAAGCAAACAGAGCCAATCTTGAGTTAATGTTGACTTTAAAGCCCTGCTGCGATCATCCGGGTGGATAAAAACTTCACAGACTTGATTTAGAGCGAACTGAAGTTTTGAAAGTGTCAGGAATAGATTTGTTAGTTTTTAGAAATTATTAACTAGTTAGGGTGGTTTGATTGTTTAAATGTTTGTGAGGTGTTTGAAGGTTTAAAACTGGTTAATTAATTCATTACTGTTTTTAATTATCTCTCTCTTTCTCATTATCATTAGTTTCTGTGAAACACACACACACACACACACACACATGCTCGTGCGCCGTAAGTGAGATGAATCTGCTCTCGGACTCTTCTGGAATCTCAAAGAGCTGCAGGTCTGATGCATCTCTCCTTCACTTTTAACATGAATTTAACATGCAACGTACTGTAATGAGGTCATGTGACAGCAATGTTTCAAATGTTAATCACTGCATACTTAAAATACACAAGGATTCAATGTCTTTTCAATGCATTTGTGTGAGATTGTCTTCTGTTTTGGCCAAAGTGAGTGCAAAAACAGTTGCATACTGTTGGAAAAGTCTGTGATTTCTGAAACTATGGAGCAGTGCTGTCTGGAAATTATTCTGAGGAGCAATTTGGGGTCAGTAGGTTAACTAGTTAATTCGTCTCAGTTTGACCATCTCAGAGTATTTTTTGCCACTCAAACAGGCACGTTCAATGCGATTGTAAAAAGATGGAAACAAGCTATATTCCTAGTTTCAGTATTATTTTTTCTTCAGACATAAGTAAGTATCAGTTGTGACCAACATTTGATTTTCGACCGTTGAAAATTGGTCAAATTCAACAATCTGGACATAAAGCTGCATTGAGATCCCCATATCTCTGGGATTGAACCATACAGGGCCTTAAAAATGAAGATTATAACATAAAAGTTTGTTAAGAACCAGAATCTAAAGTCATTTTAAGATATATTTAGTACTTCTTGAGTTACAGGCACACAAACTTTGGAAAAAGAATATTTTGGGCACCAAGTGTTGTATGCTATTATTTTGATAGAGTCAAGTAAGCTACATTTCTAGTTTCAATATTATTTGTTCTTCAGGCTTTCCTCTATCAATACAGTAGGTATCAGCTGTGTGCAAGCTGAGCCACATTTGGTTTTTGTCCTATGTATTTTGGCAAATTCAACTATTTGGACATGGAGCCATATTGAGATCCCCATATCTCTGAAACTGGACCATACTGGACCTTAAAAATGAAGATACTAAAAGAAAAGTTTGTTAAGAACCAGAATACAAAATCATATTGAGATATCTTTAAGACTTCACTAATCATAGGCATGCAAACTTTGGGAAAAGACCATTTTTGGCACTCAGACAGGTCTGTTCTGTCCAATTGTTTTGATAGAGGGAAACAAGACACATTTCTAGTTTCGATATTATTTGTTCTTCAGATATTTGTCTTTAAATACAATAATATCTGCTGTATGCAAAGTGACCCACATTTGGTTTTTGACCAGTGAAAATGTGTATAATTTAACAATTTACTCTTGGAGCTACATTGAGGTCTCAGTATCTCTGGATCTGAACCATGCAGGGCCTTATAAATGAAGATACCAAAAGAAAAAAATAGTTGAGTACTAAAATATTAAAGGATATTTGAACTATCACCATTGACATGTAATGCAACACAAATTGCTAAAGTCAACAGATTTCACTAACAGACCTACCAATCTCTGTGTGAAAATAACATAACGATGCCACCATCTTTCTGAAGTATTTTTTATTTTGCATTTAATATTTTGTGTTTATTTTCTTTTTTATGTTCGTCTTTATTATGATGTATTATTAATTAAATCATAATTTTTTTGCCAGGTTTCTGAAATTTAGTTGATCTGACATGGAACGGTTATTTTAAATAGTGATAGTATTTCACAATATTACTGTTTTTATTGTATTTTTGATCAAATGAATGCAAGCTTGGTGAGAAAAAGAGACTTTCTTTTCCTTCAAAAAAAGTAATGACTCCAAACTTTTCAATGAAAGTGCAAAAACAAAACACACAGCATGTCGTCCATTTGTCAAACACTTAATTAAATCAATTAACAGGGATAAATACAGATGTCTGTCAGCTCCAGGTCACTTTATGGTCTGCAGAGCTGATTGTGCCACCTGCTTGTGCTAATCACATATTCACAGGACCGAAGCTCATTAAAACAAGAACAAAGAACAGCGTTATTAAACACATTATCGGTCCCATTCTGTTCTATATTGTATGATTCATAAGCGTGTTTACTTCAGCTGCGGGATCAGAATGTGTTGTTTGTGCTACAGCTGTGACCCAGACGTGACCTGAGGCTTTGCAGGTTATTCTGAGGTCGTTTTTTCCAACGTTTTCACACAAAAAGTCCCTTGTGTTGCTCTGTTCAGGCTGACAGGCGTTGTGTTTCATTTTTGGGTTTGTTTATGGTAATACAGAAAGACGTGGTAGGATTCTTCGAGCATCTGCGTCTGCTGTCTGTCTGTGAGGTTTGCATGTGGACATTCATTATTGAAACATGCTGTCAGCGATTTTAATTTCCAAACAACAGCTCCTCCTGTAATTACACGCCAGACCTTCACAGAGATGTTTTTAATGGTTTTTCTCAGGTGGCATCATGGGAGTTTATTCAGACCGCTGTGGGTTTCCGCTGTGCAGCTCAAGCTTGGCTGCTCTTCATGACTGTTACTGTTTCACTGTCAATAATAGATGATCTTTTCAAGCGTATGCCTCGGTTATATACTGCACACAAACCAGGAACTATTTTTGCTTTAGACATTTAAACTGAGGTAGCTGACGGAAAAGCAGAATTGAATTTGAATGTAAGGAAGTAGAATTAAATTGAATTGAGATTCAAATACATTTAAGTCAAACTCTGAATGTTGATGACAAAAGTGATGGATGGATGGATGGATGGATATTTTGGATGGATTTATGGATGAAATTATGGATGGATACTGTAGATGCATGAATGGATAGATATGTAGATGAATGAATGGATGGATGGTTGGATGGATGGATGGATGGATGGATAGATGAATTAATACTTTGGATGGATTTATGGATGGAAGGATGGATGGATGGATATGTAGATTAATTAATGAATAAATGGATGGATGGATGGATATGTAGATTAATTAATGAATAAATGGATGGATGGATGGATGGATGGATGGATGGATGGATGAATGGATGCTGTGGATGGATGGACGATGGATGGATAGATGAATTAATACTTTGGATGGATTTATGGATGGAAGGATGGATGGATGGATATGTAGATTAATTAATGAATAAATGGATGAATGGATGGATATTGTAGATGAATGAATGGATAGATATGTAGATGAATGAATGAATAAATGGATGGATGGAATGAATAAATGGATGGATGAATGGATGGATGATGGATGGATATTGTAGATGAATGAATGGATAGAGATGATTGAATACTTTGGATGGATGGATGGATGGATGGATGGATGGATGGATGGATGGATGGATACTTTGGATGGATGGATGGATGGATACTTTGGATGGATGGATGCTGTGGATGGATGGATGCTGTGGATGGATGAATGAATACTTTGGATGGATTTATGGATGGATGGATGGATGGCTATGTAGATGAATTAATGAATAAATTGATGGATGGATCATAGATGGATATTGTAGATGAATGAATAAATAAATGGATGGATGGAATAGAAATGGATGGATGAATGGATGGATGGATGTTGTGGATGAATGGATACTATGGATGGATAGATGATTGAATACTTTGGATTGATGGATGGATGGATGGATGGATGGATACTTTGGATGGATGGATGGATGGATGGATGGATGGATGGATGGATACTTTGGATGGATGGATGGATGGATGGATTGATGGATGGATACTTTTTTGGATTGGTTGGTTGGTTGGTTGTTTTGGTTGGATGGATGGATGAATGAATACTTTGGATGGATTTATGGATGGATGGATGGATGGCTATGTAGATGAATTAATGAATAAATTGATGGATGGATCATAGATGGATATTGTAGATGAATGAATAAATAAATGGATGGATGGAATGAATAAATGGATGGATGAATGGATGGATGGATGTTGTGGATGAATGGATGGATGGATACTATGGATGGATAGATGATTGAATACTTTGGATTGATGGATGGATGGATGGATGGATGGATGGATGGATGGATGGATACTTTGGATGGATGGATGGATGGATGGATACTTTGGATGGATGGATGGATGGATGGATGGATGGATGGATGGATGGATGGATACTTTGGATGGATTTATGAATGGATGGATGGATGGATGGCTATGTAGATGAATTAATGAATAAATTGATGGATGGATCATAGATGGATATTGTAGATGAATGAATAAATAAATGGATGGATGGATGGATGGATGGATGCTGTGGATGGATGGATGATGGATGGATACTATGGATGGATTTATGGATACTGTAGATGAATGGATGGATAGATATGTTGATGAATGATTGAATAAATAGATGGATGGATGGATAGATGGATGGATGGATGGATGCTTTGGATGGATTTATGTATGGATGGATGGACACTGTAGATAGATGATAGATATGTAGATGAATTAATGAATGGATGGATACTGTAGATGGATGAATGTGTGGATGGATGGATGGATGGATAGTTTGTATGTATTTATGTGTGTTGGTTAATGGATGGATACTGTAGATGGATGAATTTCTGGATGGATGATGGGTAGATACTTTGGATGGATTTTTGGATGGATGAATGGATATGTAGGTGAATGAAAGAATAGATGGATGGATACTTTAGATTATTCACTGAACGATACATCACATCATACGCTGTGCAGGTTATGAACTATCTTCAGCTCTCCTTAGTTCAGTGTAGAAACTCTGACCTTTCCTCCGGCGGTCCCCTTGGAGCCTTGTGTGTCCCTCATGTGCTGCAGTGGTCATTTAGTGCGTCCTCTTCATCCTCTCCCACAGCGAGGGTTGGATTAACAATAATTGCTTCCATTATGTGAACAGATTTTTCAGTGTGTCCTCAGATGGACTAGAGGCCAGAAGAGTTCATCTCAACCCGATGGGAACCGCTACGTATTAAATATCTATATATATTTTACAACTTCAGATATACAAGTTATTGAAAGAAATATGTAATGTAAAATATGCAATCAAGAAAAAAGTCTTGATGGATAAATGGATAGATAGATAGCATGCAGCATTTAAATATTCCATTATCATTGCATTAAATTGTAGTCCAGTGATGTGTTATGCATTAAGCACATTTCTGCAGTTGACTGAAGGCTTTGTGTTTGTGTGTTTATCATCATTCCTCATCCTCTGTGAACGTAGCTGTTTCTCTGTATTTCTGGCTGTACCTCCAGGCGCTCCAGGTCTCATTGTGCATGGAAAGCGTCCTCTCTGCCGCAGACGGTTACACACATCTCTCCGGGCATTCTAGTGGCACCTGTTCACCTCCACTTCAGTCTTTCATCATCCTGTTCTTTTACAACAAAGCCGAAAGACAGCATACCAAGCCAGTGTGTGTTTGCTTCAAGAGAGAGAGAAATCCATTTTAGTGTGCAAATGTTTCCTGCTAGTGTCATGGTAAAACTTAAGTGTGTCTTATTAAGAGCCTTATTGTAGACCGCAGTGTGTGTGTGTGTGTGTGTGTGTGTGTGTGTGTGTGTGTGTGTGTGTGTGTGTGTGGTGTTGTGTGTGTGTGTGTGTGTGTGTGTGTGTGTGGTGTGTGTGTGTGTGTGTGTGTGTGTGTGTGTGTGTGTGTGTGTGAGGACAGAAGTTTGTTTAATGGTGTCTTTGCACCTGCTCTCCATTTTGAATGTGTTTCAGTTTAGGGACCTTCACCTTAATACGGTTTCATCTGAATGATCAACTTTACCTCTTTAAAGTCCTTGGAAGCACTGGTGTAGTTTGGATTTTTGGTTTTAAGGTTTTTGATTAATTGTTTTTAGGTGTTTATTAGTAACTGCCGGTTTCAGGTGAAATTGATAATAGCAGACAAGTGCACGATATCTGGAAATAGCAAACAGAATATGAATGAAAGGAATAGTTCAGCCAAAAATGTTAATTAAAAAAAATTTAATTAAAATTGTTTTATTGATGATTTCATTGAAGATTTCTTCATCAGATTTGGAGATTAAAAGAAATGTAATTTTTTGTTAAAAGAAATTTTTTTTGTGAAAGCGTCAGAATGAGAGTCCAAACATCTGGAGAAGACAAAAGCTGAAACAAATCCAGCATTAAGACATTTTTAACTCAAATACATAGAGTCCATAATAACACTTCCTCCAGTGAAAAAGTGCATCTGCTGTTGTCTCTCACATCAGAATCCAGACACATATTTGTTTAGAGCTGTTTAAACGCTGCTTGATCTGTGCAGATTTCTCTCCTGATTCAGAACAGAACACTTTTTCACTGGAGGAAGTGTTATTATGGATTAATATGGACTCTATGTATTTGAGTTAAAAACGTTTTAATGCTGGATGTGTTTCATCTTTTGTCTTCTCCAGATGTTCACTGATGGACTGGAGTGCTGTGGATTACTTGTGGATTATTGTGATGTTTTTATCAGCTGTTTGGACTCTCATTCTGACGGCACCCATTCACTGCAGAGCATCCATACTGTATTTCTGTGTTTTTCATCAAATAAATGCAGTTTTTGAGAGCAAAAACATTTTAAAAAATCGGTAACACTTTACAATAAGGTTCCATTAGTTAATGTTACTTAATGAACAAACAATGAAAAATACATATATTACAGTATTTATTAATCTTTGTTAATATTAGTTAATGAAAATACAGTCGTTCACTGTTAGTTCATGTTAGTTCACAGTGCATTAACTAATGTTAACAAGCACAAGTTTTGATTTTAATGATGCATCAGTAAATGTTGAAAAAGATTAGTATTGTTCATGCTTAGTTAATGTTAACTAAAGTAGTTAAGTAATGTTACCTAATGAACCTTATTGTAAAGTGTTACCACAAAATCACACCGACCTTAAACTTTTGAGAAGTTCTGCACCTCCTACAGTGTTAAACACCCTTAATTTCACTCACCTCCTTGTATTTTCTTTGTTATAGTTTCTTGTTGTATGAAGGTCTGAGATTCTGAAACGCTCTTCAGATGGTCGTCACGACCCAGACCAGGTAAACAAAGACATTTAGTCCTTCATCTCAGAGCAGAGCGGTCCAGACAGACACCAGAAAACACTCCATTTAGAGCTGATGTGGGAATTTGAGCAGCTTTAAATTGATCCGCACTAGAATACAGAACAAGTCACACTTTATTACTCTTCTGGACTTTTATTCCTGTGACAGCGTCTGGACATGATTGCAACATTTCAGAACAGCCACAATTTCTCCTTTTGTGTTCGACTGGATAAAGAGAGTCGTAAGCGTCAAACTTTCCCTTCTGCAGCGGCTCTGGGAGTGTTTGAGGACAGTATCTCTGTTGCTAATCGCCGCGGCGGTTTCTCTCTTAGCATGCAAACACTGCACTTCACAAATGATTAAGTCAATTCACTGCTCCCCTCGACCCGATCCATTTCAATTCCATTGACTTTTCAGTGCAATTAAAGGATTCTCCCTAGTGAGGCGAATCGAGTCTGTTCTGATTTAAACACAAAGATATAGGCAGGTACTCTGAGAATAATAAAACAAAGACAGCCATTGGCATGTACAGTAATATTTACCAATGGCGGGTTATTTCCTTTTGGTATAATATGAATTTAAAGAAACTGATTTTTCTCCATGGCTGACTCAAGTCTAACTCTATAATAGACTTTAGGGGATGTAATGTGTGTGTACTAAAGATGATTGATGGCAGGGTCTTCGTGAGTGAACTGAGAAAATGTAGCGGACATAAATAATTCATACAGCTATTAAACTGTATTTTGTATTATTTTTGTGAGGAAAAATAAATAAATTTAAAAAAAGAATATATATATATCTTATATAATCTTTTTTTATATATCTTTTTTTCTTTGTTGCCATGAAACTACATTTTGCATTTTTTTAATATAATCTTTTTTTTTTAATAATTGTATTTTTTTTTTTCACTAAAACAATACAAAAGAAAAAAAATACATTTATTAAAAAAAAAAAGATTATTCATCACACATTTAGGGTCAGTAAAAATTAAGAAAAACATTCATGTTAAAGCAATTAATACTTTTAGTCAGCAAGGACACATTATATTGATCAAAAGTGTAAATGGGGCTAAAACAGAATGTGAGGCTTGGATTAACATTCACTGTCCAAAGAAAAAGCAATAACAAAGCACACACAAGAGAACACGAAGAGAGACGTGTGCACCTTCAGATAAAGCAATTTCCTGAAGCAAAAAAAAAAAAAAAAAAACATTTTGAAAGATGGTGAAGTGTGTAGAGAAATCTTTCAAATAAATGTTCATCCATTCATCACACCCTAATCTTAGCATGTAATGTATTTCTTCCATCATGTGAACAGATTTATCATCGTGTCCTCAGAGTTCATCTCAACCCAACCGCAACTGCTAAACATTAAATATCTATATATTTTACAACTTCAGATCTATAAGTTATTAAAAGTTAGAATAAATCCTATATATTTTAAAATATATAAAACTTTACTTTCCAAAGCAATATTTTTCATTTTCATTTAGTTTAATTTGATGTACTAAAAACTAAAACTGTATATATTTATATTGTATATATTTATATAAATATATATATAATATGTTTTAAATATATAATATATATATATATGACAAAAACACGCAATAAAATTTATTAAAATTTAATTTAGATGAAAATTTAAGAAGTAATTTAAAATTTATAAAATTTTATTTGAAATGTATCAAAAAACTTTAATAGCATCTCAAAAAAAACTTCTAATTTTATTGTAAAACATATTTTAAATATTAGATATATTTTTGTATCCTAAAGGGGAAAAAAAGTGTAAAAAAATATATATATATTTATATATATCAACTTTATTTGGAAATGATTTAAAAAATCCAAGTATATTCCAAATTCTAAATAAAATAATATTGCACAGGCAGAATATTGTAATCAAATGTTGATTATAATGTATCTTTGTTTGTGAATTAATTTCTTCCTAGCAATACTTTCATCTATAATCATCTGTCTGTCTGCCAAAGCTGATATTTATCACATTTGTTTAAAAGCTCTGAGAAACTTACAAGACTAGTTTAGCCACAAATCAGAATTCCTCCATAGCAGGTTAGATTGCGTGATATAAATATAAAGCAAATAAAAGGCATTCTTGAGCCGTAACCCTTTTCACGCAGAGAATAAAAGTTTCCTCTGGAGGTCAAACCGAATCTGTGCATGGCATTGATGTAAACACAACCATAAAAATCATTCTCAAAGTGGCCTCGCACGGATCTTTTCATCCGTTTTACTGTCCGCTCGTATAATGCAGCAGCTTTCTGAATCATGACTTTACAATGTGACCGAAGAGCCGAGACCGCCGTGTTTTGACACTTCAGACCTGATAAAACCTTTCCATGCTTGTTTTATTCAGCAGGAGGTTCACTGAGGGTCAAACTTTAAAGGGCTTGTGAGTCGTGGCTTTGATTCTGTGTTTGATTGGATCTGTGTGGTTTTAGGAGTGTAAGAACTGAGTTTGCTCTCTTTATACGGGATCTTGATCAGTCACAGTTAATTAAAGAGGTTAAGTGAAAGGAAAGTGATGCTGATTAATAATCACGAACGAAAATTGGGTTCAATCTGTGCGAAATAATAAATCAAAACAACTGAGGGACATTCTTTTAGGAAAATTACCACATTTGTTTTAATTTGTTTGCTTTTTTTTGAAAATTGTTGAAATTATGTGGACTTTCAGGAGCCTTTAAAGGTTGTTTTAAGTGTTTTTAGTGTTTCTTTCGTTTTTTTTGTATTTCTGAGAGTTATATTTAGATATTCAGTGCTTTACAAATTATCATCTGTTACCAATTCCAAATTACATGACAGAATACAAAAAATGTAAATAAATAAATAAAAATGTACAAAAAATAAATAGGCTTTATAATAAATAAATAAAAATAAATAAATAAAAATAATTTAAAAATATTAAAACAATTTTAAAAAAATATTACAATAATTTAAAAAAATAAAATAACTTTAAAGGACTAACTGGGGAAAATCAAAAAAAATTAATCTGATTAAAATACAAATTTTTTATAATGTATTTTCTAATTACAGAATTAAAATGTACTTAATTTCTGGAATGTGATAACATAATCCAGATTACATGTAATCATTTTTTTTTTATTGTAATTCACTTTTTGTATATATGAGTAAAGATATACAGTAAATATTTAGAAATGTGCATTTGATTTTGTGGCCTCTGTAAATTTAAAGGTCTAAAACTCAAGAATTAATAAAATATAAAAAGTAAAAAAAAAAAATGCTTTCTATATGTATCTTAAATCATCATCTTCTTATCTTAAATCATTTTGCATCTCCAGTAAATGTCTCTTGAATTAAGAGTATATTTGTACAGGACAAAAAGACAGAAATACATATTTTTTGATAAGAATGCATTTTTTGATTGGAAGGTGGTGATTTCTGATGCATTTACACGGCTCTCCTGTTTGAAACAAAAGCAGAAGCTGTGAGTGAGTTATTGCAGGGATGTGCCGGTGGGAACGCTGTCAGTCACTGAGAGTTAAACGCTCACCTCTTCCTCCTCCGTCTGCGCTGGAACGTGGGATGAAAACAAATCATATGGCAAACGCTGTCTGGAACAAGTGACACTGAATTCATCTGAACAACCAGAGGAATCAAGTGAAAAGGAAAGTCAAAAAAAAAAAACTTTCTTGTAACCCATACTCGGAATTGGTGCTCTGCATTTAACCCATCCAAGTGCACACACACAGCAGTGAACACACACAGCAGTGAGAAGTGAACACACCGTGAACACACACCCGGAGCAGTGGGCAGCAACTGGGGGTTCAGTGCCTTGCTCAAGGGCCATGGGTATTGACTTCAGTCATGGGTATTGAGGGTGGAAGAGAGCGCTGTTCATTCACTCCCTCCCATCTACAACTCCTGCCAGCACTGAGACTCGAACTTGCGAAATTCGGGTTACAAGTCCAACTCTCTAACCATTAGGCCACAGCTGCCTCTGTGGAATCCAATCTCTCACACAAACACAATCATATGCAGAAACCACAAATGCAGTATATGAGAATGCAATGATGCATGTCAACATATAGAAAACAATAATTATTAATTATTATATGTTTTATTAAATATTAAAACATTAGCCTGAAAATTATCCTGAAATCTACGTGCAGTGCCTCTGAAATGAGTTTGATCTAATAACATGTCAGTGTGAAGCACTCTTCTCATGATGACATGATGTTATTATAGTGACTGATGCCCACAATCACAGGAGATGATGGAGTAAGTTTGCCTTCGACATGAAAAGCTCTGGTTCTCTTCTGCATGGAGTTTGGTCTGGATTACATGGAGAGGTGTTTAATTAAAAGTGATGGAACTCAGATTATTAATGAGAGCGTCTTCATCTGCTGTGGAAGACAGAGCGCTAAAATGAACATCTGTCTCTGTGCCGCTGAAAGCCTCTTCTGATTGGACGAGATTTAATGGAGCTCTGAGTTGTTGACCCAGATAAATAAACAAATAAATAGATTATTAAAAATCTTCTTGTCAACTGAAATAAAGCTGAAAGAAAAACAATTATATATTACATGGAAAAACTTATTTTAAAAAAATTAATTAGAAACATTGAAATAAATAACTGACATAAAATAAGGTATTTAAAATTATTTAAATGGAAAGAAAAATTAAATTAAGCAAATATAAAAAAATAAAAAATAATTAAAATGACAAAAGCACAATACAAAATAACTAAAACTTACATTAAAATTAATCTAAATATATTAATAAATATTATAATAGCATATAAATAATACTAAGATTTACATTTACATTTATGCATTTATTAGAATAAAAACTGAAATAATTTTAAGGTGAATTACTGGAATTACTAAAACGATACTTTAATAAAAATTAAAACCATACAAAATAAAAAAATAATAATAAATAATATTAAAAATGACAAACGTACATAACAAAATGACTAAAAATTCAAACAAAAACTAAAGACGCAAAAAAGTCAAGTCTAATTAAAACTATTAATACATTTCGTAATAGTATATAAATAACTCTGAATTAACACTGTAGTGAGATCTTGTATAGATTTAAAACAAATCTTACATCAAACTTGATTTTTATAAGAAAAAAATGAAATGAAATTCATGAAAGCTAATAATAAAAATATTGTAGTACTGTACATAACAAAAGTACTAAAAATTTAAATTAAAACTGAAAAAAAATCTAAATATTAATAAATATTATAATAGTGTATAAATAATATTAAGATAACAGACTATAATGTCAAACTGAATCCAATCCCAGAATGCATTGCAAGTATAGTGAAAACAAACGAACTGAGAGAAATATATAATTCATTCAATAAGTTGCAAAAAAAATTAAACCCTTTCTTTCTTTTTTCTTTTCTTTTTTCCATGTCTACTTTCTAAATAAACAGATAAATGAAATATGCAATTTGAGTTTTATTATAGTACCTGCAGTTACCACGGCGACGGCGACATGCTGTGTATTTGATAAAGCAGGCAGGAAGCTCAAGAGGTTTAGGAACAGAACTAATGTCTAAATATGGAATAAATCACATGAATACATGAATAAAACACAAAGAATGTGCAAACAGCAGCATCCTATCATACCTTCCCAGAATCCTCCTCTTCTCTCGCTCTGGTCTGCTGAGATTCAGGGGTGCTTTGTATGAACCTCAAGGGCAGTTTATAGAAGAACAGCATCAAGCGGACGGCAAATGAAAACCGTGGCATGTGTTCTCCTCCTCAGGGTCAAAGGTCAAGAAAAGAATAGACAGGGATTTCCGTTGAGCATGCAAACCCAGATGCATTCTGGGCTAGAAAAGACTCTCTAGTCTCCGGACGCCGGTTCTGTTCGATCTGTTGTGCTCACTTTCCTAGTTCGAGGCGAGTACAGCTAATCTTTGAAAATCCACATTGATTCAAGTGCATAAATATTTTTATTTCATGAAACTCTCAAATATGTTTCTCCTTAATTACCCAGATCTACCGAGTCGTTAGTGGGAGAACAGTGCTGTAAAGTGAATGAGAATGAGTCTCTGGTATCTTGGCAAACAGTCTGAGACACTTTCAAGATGTTTCTGAAGCTCTAAAAGAGACACACGTGAGATTACAGGCTCTAGAAAAGACATGATGAGGAAAAGATCTCAGGTGTGATATTTTTTGGTTTGATCTCGGCGGGCTGAAGTTCTTCTTGAGATATGATCAGTCTGGGAAACCGCATTAAATCATAATCTATTTCATTCATCAAACTGCATCACATATGCGCTTGATGAAAAAGATAAAACTCTGGTGTGAGATAAATGTCTGGCTCTTTAAACCTAAAAGAAAATTGTTCAATTAATGCAGATTTTAAAGATTAATTTATTCTGTTCTGCTCCTATAGTGTTTACCTTGCTTTAAAGTCTTTCACGTTTAGAGTAACTCAGGCAACTACTGACATCTAATATTGAAAATAAAATTGAAAACATGACTAAATACTTTCTTTTACCAAATACGATGATATAAAACAGTGCTAAGGGTACTGCAAGTTCATCTAGAAATAAAAACTCTGTCATTTTTTACACTATTGTTCAAAAGTTTGGAGTCAGTACTTTTTTTCTTTTAAGAAAAATGTGTATGTGTATGTGTATGTATGTGTATATATATATATATATATATATATATGCAGTATCAAAGTTATTCTTACATTTACAAATTTCACAGCAAAAACACTGTAGGTGGACATTATATTAGCAGGCCATTACTTGCAAAAGCAATTTTCAGATGAGCAAACATGTCTTGCAGATGTAAATGCAGATGATTACATTCCTTTCACATTCACTCTAGATATAACACTTCCTGCAGTGAAAAAGTGCATCTGCTGTTGTCTCTCACATCAAAATCCAGACACATATTAGTTTAGAGCTGTTTAAACGCTGCTTGATCTGTGCAGATTTCTCTCCTGATTCACACCAGAACACTTTTTCACTGGAGGAAGTGTTATTATAGATTATAGACTCTATGTATTTGAGTTAAAAACGTCTTAATGCTGGATGTGTTTCATCTTTTGTCTTCTCCAGATGTTCACTGATGGACTGGAGTGCTGTGGATTACTTGTGGATTATTGTGATGTTTTTATCAGCTGTTTGGACTCTCATTCTGTCGGCACCCATTCACTGCAGAGCATCCATTGCTGAGACACTGATGCAGTGCTACATTTCTACAAACCTGATGAAGAAACAAACTCATCCTGATCTCAGATGATCTGAGGGTGAGCAATGGTAGCTGAATATATAATATTATTATATAACAATAATGATATTATTATTATATTTTCTCTTTGTTTCTCACTAAAATTTTTGACATACTGTAAGTAACATCAGGCAAGAATTTGAACAGAAAACGGTAATGCACTAGTGATAAATGGCCTAATGAAGAAATGAACTGCAGTGCAAAAAAATATTTATTATTAGCATTAATAGTCATAATTTTTCCCCCCTCTAATTTCTCTTAGTTGTTTTAAGCATAAACCTCACCCTACATTAAGTTAAATATATCCACTGAAAACATGCTTAATTTTGCTGTTTAGATGATTTACTGAGGCAGTGGGTTCTGTGCTGGATGTTGTTTTTGTACGTTTCTTCTATAGCTTTGTAAATAACGGCAATAATAACTGCTAACACGATTAGCATGATGTTAACATGATATTAACACAATTTGGGTTAGTGCCGAGCTGCTTCTAGTGTTCATAGTTTTAGTAATTTGATCAAACACTAAGTATTAAACTTCAATATCATTATTTGAGACTTTAAAAGAATACCTTAGCAACCACCCATAACACCCTAGCATCATGGAAACGGTGGGGGGGGGGGTGCATTCGCACATGGCATAAACACGGGGGGGGGGGGTGCATTAAATTAAATTAAAATACATTTTTACTGCCATTGTGTGAATAATTTGTAATCATGTTATCCATAAAAAGTAACCGTAATCTAATTATGGGCATTTTAAAACATCTAATCTAATAATAACAAGTACTGCATTTTTGGAATATGATTGCATAATCCAGATCACATGTAATTTGCTTTGTTGTCAAAATGATAAAATAGAGATGCTTGCATTGCAGAGATCTCAAGATATTCATATATATATATATATATATATATATATATATATATATACATACATAAATGTAAGAACTAACTGAGAACTGATTGGATGCTGAAAAGCAGGCACGATTCCCCGAGTCCTAAATGATCCTGCTGCTTCCACTAATGTGGTCTTGACAGATGAAGATAAACACGAGTAGTTTCTAAGCAGATCAGAAGTGCTGATAGTAACAAATGGTTTCCTTTGGAGAGCCAACATATAACCTTCATGACATGCATGTATTAGTACACGAGTACTGCATCAAAACACTTCAGTAGAGGACAGTGACGATACATCTGCAATACAACACTGATCAAATGCAAAGAGTTCACCATTAAGTGCTTTAGAGAGAGAGAGAGAGAGAGAGAGAGAGAGAGAGAGAGAGAGAGAGAGAGAGAGAGAGAGAGCACATCATGTGCATGTCAAGCACTGGTAGAAATCTCTGAGAGTCTGTCGCTGTTTCCAGTTGACAGCAACAGAAAGTGCCTTCACAATCCACAGCTTACTCCTTTAAAGCGGTTTAAGTACTCTGTAAAAATCATACAAGCCTAAGGATGAAAATGTATGAGCTTCTTTGCACTTCTGTTCAAAAAACCACCAGGTTCATGTCATCACATAAATTGGAAAAATGTTTAGAAATGTCATTGAAATTGGACTTTAGTTACTTTAATCCACGTTTTGGATCCACATTTGATTTTTAAACTGCTTAAAAGACTAGTTAAACCAATTATTTCTTGAAATGTTTTGACAAACAGATGTGTTTTGAAGAAAGGCTGTACATATTTTGCTGACTAAGACGGTGTTTGTGGTCAAATTAACCTCCTTTAGTTTGCATTTCATTCGTGAAAAATCAACGCTTTGAAAAACGGCAAAGAAAATGTTTATTGCAGTTTGTCAAAGACAAAAATATGATTATTGGAGCACATTTTACAAGAAAATACTATTTCGGTTTTTCATGTTTAATTCAATGTGTAATGTTTAATTCTGTTTCTTTGTAATTATTTGTAATATTTACTAGCAATTTATGAGATAAAATAGTTTCTACACTAAATTTGGTGTACATGAGAACACAATTTAAGACTTAGATTTTACTCAAAAAAATGAATAACACTTTCTAAATTATCGAAGGAGAGTTTACTGTTTTTATATATTTTGAGTTTCAATTCTATTTGAGTAGCAACAAATGCTATTTACACTAAGTATAAATAATCTTAATACTAATAACACTATTAATATTTGTAGTCATTTCTCATATTTATTATTCTTTTTTTAGTCTCCAACATGCTTTTTTGTTTGTTTGTTTTTTGGTGAATTGCACTGTAAAAAAAAAGAAAAAGAAAAAGATCTTTCAGATAATACAAGGATAATTCAAGTATGTTTAGTATTTCAGTCTTTCTGTTTCAAAAATGTCATGTTTGGTTCAACAGGTTACTTGCCATTTCTTCGTAAATATTTGTGAAATTGGAATTTTGGAGAAATTTTATTACATTTTTTCCTTTTTGCAGTGTGCATAGAAACCAATGCAACAAATTTGACAACATTGAAAACAAACTTTAACCATATGCATTCAAAATACTGATGATGACATCTCCATGCACTCAAGTGCAAACTCTGTTCTGTCCAATCAGATGCTCTCTAGAATGAGAAAGCCCCGCCCCCTCATGCCACCTGCCTCTGATTAGCAACAACTTCCTTTTTCAACATGAAAGACATCAGGTTTTTAAGTTAGTAGCTTCACCGTGGACGTCTTCAGGGTAAGAATCAGCTCTCTGTCCATCACATTCTGATCTTTACATTTCAGTAGTTTTCCCACACCGTCAGATTTCAGAGGGTTTGCTCACTGAAACATCACTCAGGAGCTCTTCTGTTTAGACTAAACTGCTCTGAAGTCTTGGAGATATTGAAGCAATCCACTACATAACAGTAGATAACAGTAGAATCATTTTTTCTTACGAACAGACATAATTCTATGTATCATAGTGAGTCGAGATGAATGAAAATATCCCACAAGAGATGCCGAGGTCTGTGACTGAACGGAGACGTCTTCGGCAGGCAAACTCAAACAGAAATTGTGGTCTTTTCACAGTATTATTTTTCCCTACCAAACACTTTTTTTTGGTTGTGAACCAACAGAAACGTCCTAAAATAGACAAACAATCACACGCATGGTGCTCCCTAATGAGTGTGTGAGCAGATAATAAACGTTGCATTTCTCTTACACCTCAACCTGTAAAGGCTGGTTTCACAGAAGGCATTTCCGCTGACATTTGTGGAGTTTTTTGAGGGATTATTTGTTGTAAATGGCATGCGTGTCCTTGGTGCATCTGTCGAGCGCATCTTTATTTCACATGCTAAGCTTAATGGCTGGATGCATGAAGGGTTTCTGGTTGTAATCAGCGAGATGTGCGTCCACACACTCATTTCCTGTGGAGATACACACGCGTGTGTCATTAGAGCGGATTTACCGCTGCACCTGCATGATTGCCACGCTCCCTGCATTATACATTACATGTGAAAATCAACACGGGGATCTTAAAATAGCACATAGTATATCAGTCTGGATGAGCGTGACAGTATTGTGCACCTCAGTGCATTGTGGATTGATTACCTGAGACCAGTGTGTTCAATTTATCAATACGGTTCGGAAAACACAGGCTGTGATTGAAAACGCTTCATTATCATCAACGATTTGTTTAATTTCCTCTGATTAATTGGCATAAAGTCTAAAACATTGCAGCTTACTCACCTGTAAACCACAGTTTTTGCCATTTAGATTTAAAATCGACCAAAATAATGGATCTTAAAAATAACATTAACATAAAATACAGCAGGGTACTGATTATTTTGTGGACATAAACAATTTTTAAAATGTTTTCATGCTATATTAGTGCCTCAATCCAAAGATTGGGATGTTATGAGTGTGACTTAATATTTGCATGTTTCTTGATCATAAATCATCATATTAGAATGATTTCTGAAGATCATGTGACACTGAAGACTGGAGTAATGATGCTGAAAATACAGCTGCGCATCACAGAAATAAATTACATTTTAAAACATATTTAAATAGAAAACAATTATTTTAAACAGTAAAAATATTTTACAATTTTACTGCTTTTGCTGAACGAATGATGCTGAAAATACAGCTGCGCATCACAGAAATAAATTACAGTTTAATAGATATTCACATATAAATAAGTTATTTGAAATTGTAATAATATATCATATTTTTACAGTATTTATGATCAAATAAATGCAGCCTTGGAGAGCAAAAGACACTTCTTTCAGAAACATTTACATTTTTCCGAACCTTCTGAATGCTTGTGTAATTCTGGATGTTCTGTGTTTTCTTGCCAAAGTCTTTGAGGATTTCTGAAGGCTTTAATGGTTTTTCTTCATTCTGGATGTTTCAGTGCCCTTTCTGTGGAACATTGATAGTATAAAACAACATGCAGCTTCTGGCAAATTACATAACGGGCATTTAAATATTATATGCTTAATGCCAAAAACCTCACTTTTACTTGCAGTTGAGTCCTGCTGTAAGAGACGATTACTTTCTGTCAGAATCCAAAGCGTGCAAATGCTGTCAGTCACACACAACGTCAAAGTAACACGGAAACATTACACCAAACCGTCGAGACGAGTGACAAACGGTTTAGCTTCTGTAGTGTCAAGAAATGAAGCGATGCGTGTTTCATATCAGAATATAGTGTGAATGTGAGCATGATTGTACAGGACTGTCTAACCAGCATTAATTACTGTATTAAATATTGGTAAGATAGATTATAGAAAGGCTGTATTACGTACAGCAGCAGGCTAAAATAAAGGATAAATAACATATCAAAGACGTTTCAGAGATTAAATTCTAGTTAAAGACTAATATTATTGTTCTTTATACTAATGTGCACTGATGAATCTTTCACAATAAGACCAGGAGCATTAATTAAGAAAGTGAATAGTTACATTTACAAATAAAAAACACTTATGCTTGAGGAAAGAAGAACATTAGAGTTCTCCGATTTCTCTCTCTCTGTTGTCTCTCAGCATGCGGTTCATAATTGTTGATGCCCACTTGTGAACGAACAGATCGCTGCTGCAGTGCAGTAATTATGCAGATGATAAAGCCATACGCAGCATCATGATGAATCATAACCTGACAAAACACCGTCCTGAAAAAACCCTGAAAATCCAGCACCAATCCTTCGAGTATCAGACTAAAACACGTTTTTATCATCTGAGATAAAACATCACTGAATATTTGAAAACGTGACAAATGTCTGGCCAAATGTTGCTAAAAGTTTAGGGTTAGGACTATTTTATTTTATTATTAACTTTTATTCATCAAAAATAACAGTAAAGACATTTATAATGTCACCAAAGATTTCTGTT
Source organism: Cyprinus carpio (assembly GCF_018340385.1). NCBI lineage: Eukaryota > Metazoa > Chordata > Actinopteri > Cypriniformes > Cyprinidae > Cyprinus > Cyprinus carpio. Next base: position 842,706 of record NC_056596.1, read on the forward strand.
TCAAATAAATTGTTATTTTGAACTTTATTTTCATCAATGAATCCTGATAAAAAATAAATGTTACCATACAGCCAAAAAAATAAAATATTTTATATATATAATTTCAAAATGTACAAAAAAAATTTGCTAAATTGTTTAAAAATATATTTTAAATAATAGAAATAAATTAAATATAAAAATATTAAATATATTTTCTAGAATGTACATTTCAAAAATATGCTATAAATATGTTTTTAAAGCATTTATATATACACACACACACACACTTTTAAAAATATTTTTAATATTTTATTTTATTTATATCTATTTTTATATTTAGGAAATATATTTAAAATATCTTTTTAAATAATTTAGCAAATCTTTTTCTCTTTTTTTTTGTAAATTATGAAATATATAGAAATATACATATATCCCAATATTACTGTATTTCTGATCAAATAAATGCAGGCTTGGAGAAAAGAGCATGCTGAGTCTCAGACGAAGATAAAGGACAGTAAAAATCACAGTGTGGAGTGAAAGATTGTTCATTAATAATTTCTGATGTCCTCAGGTGCATCATGAATATCCTCCTCATGTGCTTCTGAACCAAATAACATCCTCTGAATTATGGCATAATTCATATTTTACTCAAATCTCACCTCATGACACTGACACAGTAAATAAATCACATCGAAGCACCTGCAAGAACACGATTCTAATATATATTCTAATATACACATATATATATATATTCACAAATCTAACATCAGTAATAAACAGCTCTTTAAACTGCTGTATAGTGCAGATTTAATAAAACCAGACATGGAGTCAATTTGTAAGAAGGAAAACGTGAATTTCGAAGGCATACACTTGGTCTTTATGTAGCGACTTTAAATTTCAAAGCACACAAAGGTTTCAAAACTCATTTGTGTTGCAGAACAAAAAGTCTCTTCGAGTGACGTTCACCACACACTTTAATTTACTCCTAAATAATTCTCGTCAGGTTTTAGGACTCAGAACTGAGCTCTGTTGTGCAGAAATGTGCCGTGGTTTGTTATTCAGTGTGTCTGACCAGATACTGTGTCTCTGTGTTTCAGCCAAGGCTCTTTCCTTCAATATTTGAATTCATTATAGATTTGCATACAAGAAACAGCATTTTGCTTCGTCTTTAAGATTGATGTGTGGCTAAATATGCAAGAAGCCCCAAAAAACATAATTTAGTTTGACTAGAAATTCTCTGATCATGTTTCCATAATTAATTACCACAGACGCCACAATACAATTGTGCTTTAATGTTATTGCAGATCTTTTAGTGAACGTAACAGGTTTTAGTAAATTAGCATTATTAGCATGATCCATTAGTTTACTGCCAGCGATCAATAAAAGCACTCAGCCTTCAGACAAGAAACCCATTAATGTTGTTCAGCAAGAGGTTTTGTGTAAATATGAGCAGAGTATAGTTTAGTTTCACAACTTCATCGTCTGTGTTTATGTACAGGTGACTCTAGAAAGAGATTCTTCATTAAACTGGCCTTGAGTTAAATCCTTGACGCTGCAGTCAGTCATCTGTCTAACATTTAATATGTTATGATCATCCTGAAGAAGTGACCTGTCTGGCTGAATGAAAGGCAATAAAAGAGCTTTTAGTCTGGAGTGTACAGTAAATGTGTGCGCATCGAGGTGAAGGATGTGCAGCGCCACCATTAGGCATCTTGTGTCACTACAGCATCCACAACAGATGGAAAAATATCAAGATGCAAGACCTTCTGGGCAAAATTAATGATCAAATTATTATTATTATTAAAAACAAAGTATATAATTAATTATTATTATTATTATTATTATTATTATTATTATTATTATTATTGAACATTTATATATTTATTTAAATTTACATTTAGAAATAGTATTTATTATTATTATTATATTGAAATACACATTTATAAATTTAGTATGAACTATATTGTTATTAACCATAATGTTATGTAATTAAAAATAATTCTAGAAATTATTATAATATTTTTTGTTAGTTTAAATATACTTTTACAAATAATATTATTCTTATAAAATAAATATACAGGTATTATTTTATTTTTCAATTTAAATATGCATTTATAAATTGTTATTTAGTATGAATTATATTAAAAACAATTATAACATTTATTTAATAATGTTTTATTTTCTGTTAATTTAAACATATATTCAGAAATGTATTAATATTAAAAAGTTTAATATATATATAGTTATTCTTATTTATTTTTTATTTAAATATACATTTAAAAATTATTTAGTGTGAATTATATTATATTATTTAATTTAACCAGGTACCACACCTTTTGACAGGTTTTCAGTTTGCTGTGATAGAAAACAAATTGTAAATTGATTTCACTCATAATTCTAGTCCATTAAAAATATATATTCATAATAAAAACTCCAATGATTTTATTATCTTCAATGATCAATCTTCTTTATCTTCTCCAAGCCTATTAAACACAAATACAAGCATCACTTCTCTGAAAAGGATTTTATTCGTAAGATCTTAAGTTCTACAAATATAGACTTTTCCCTCACAAAATCAAATTATTTACAAACTCATCGTCCGTCACAAAGAAAACTTTAAAAGTAGTTAATTTCGCATATAGCCTGCGAAATCTCTGACATTTGTTGTTATTTCCCACAAACATTAAATTTATTGTCATTTACTCAACCTCATGTCGTTTAATTTGTAGAAAACTAAATAAGTGATATTGCGCAGAATGTCCAAGCTGCTCTTTTCCATACAGTGAAAGTGGACGAGGACGGATGCTGATGATCGATGCAGTCTCAGAAATCTGGGTCATGAGTCTCAAATGTCTCACTTTGGCTCATAAATAATCATTATTATTGTGGTTTTTGGAGCCGTTCATGTCAAAATTCAACTTCACTGCATGGAAACATTCAGGGTTAGATGAGGACATGAGGGTTCATATCTCAATTCTTGAGTCAGACATAGTTTCTCTTTCAGGAAGTTGAACAGGAAGTCGCTGTGTTTTGTCTCTCAGCTTGAGGAATGTTGTTCTTCAACAAGCTGAAATCAGAAGAACCAGCAAAGGCAGAGACGGGAAGGACTGAGAGAGCAGAAGCCCTGCTGTTATGAAGACGTGTTTCATCAGTCGTCCGGTTCGGTCACACACTGCTCCACCATCTCCCGGGTTTTTGTTTTCTATATAGGGGGCCACGCGCTCTTTATCATTGATCTGTTTGTTAACTGAGAGACACGACAGACACACCACACTGAGACATGATCTCAAAGATGAAATCTAACGAGATTATCATCAAACCCAGCTGAACTATTAAACAGCATCAGTTTTGAGTAAAAAACAGTTTTGGGTACAAATTCTGTAAAATAATTGTTTAATTCTAATGCCTATTTAATTACATTTTTATGCATTATATTTGATTTTTTTTTTTTTATATTTGATTTTTTTTTTTTTTACAATAAAATATTTTTATGCATTATATTTGATTTTTTTGTGTATATATAGTTATAAATAAAAATACGTTTACAAATTTGAAATGTTTTAATTTATATATATATATATAGGATAGAGAGAGAGAGAGAGAGATTTTATGTATGTATATATATATATATATATAAACTTTTTAATTTATAAAATATATATTTCAGAAAACACTATAAAACACACACACACATACATATATATATATACTTATTTATGAATACAAAATATATTACTTTAGATTTTATATATATATATGAACAAATAATACTTTTATATATAAATTAATATTATAAATATATTATGAATTATAAATTACATATTTATTGATTGAACACTCACATCTATTTCATAAAACATATGTTATGAATACTAAATATTACTTCATAATTTATTTATAAAATACAAATAATTGTGTAAATTCTAAATAAATGTATATATTTAATTTAATGACTGCAATAAATAAAATATATTTAGTCAAAATCTATGAAAAGCT